>NW_015172062.1:12280-34715 GCF_001447785.1 Gekko japonicus | reverse complement strand
GAAAGAGTACAAATAGAGTCAAGATTCACTAAAGATAAACCAATGGGTTTTTATACAAATATAACAGAAATGGGTAAGATATTGTTACATACTGATGATAACTGATTAAGAAATTGTATATAATAATGTTAGAAGATAAAACACAGGATGAAATAGCTAAAAACTGTATGGTTAAATGGGCACAAAATCTGAGTCATAACATTGATCTAGACCAAAGGTTACGTGTATGGAAAACAAATGTAAAGATCACTAAAGCGACTTCTTATAAGGAAATTATATATAAACATTTTTATAGATGGTATATTACCCCAGATAAGTTAACTAAATTTTATCCTGACCTACCAAGTGATTGTTGGAAATTTCAAAATAATGTTGGCTCATTTTTTCACATGTGGTGGACATGTGACAAAATTAAAAAGTATTGGTCTTGGATATTTGAATTGTTACAAAAATGCTAAAAACTACTGTGCCATATACACCAGAATTGTTTTTATTGAATATAGCACCAGGGAAATACAAAAAATTAAAGACTTTTATCTTATTATACATATTGTGACAGCGGCAAGATTGTTATATGCTAAATACTGGAGAAGTAGTGAAGTCCCCTCAAAGGAAGAAGTTATAAACAAAGTAGAGGAAACAGCAGAGATGGACAACCTAACTTCAATCTTGAGAGAAAACAACAAAGAAGATTTTGAGGATACATGGTCAAGATTTTATAAATGGATAGAAGAACAAAACTCCTAGACTTACAATCGAAATAAAAAGAAATAAGAACTATATTATTTAACTGTGAGCAAAAGGTACATATTAAAATTAAAAGGTGGAAAGAAAATAATTTTTTTGTTATAGTATGAGGTCAATGACAATTAAAGCTGTGGAGTCTTGTGAGCAAAAATTCAGCTTTGTGAGCTACTGGCATTAAAGTTGTGAGCGACCGATTTGGCTATTGCATACACTAGTTTGCTCTGGAGCCATCCTTCCTGAGCCAAGACAAAAATGAGTCGCAGGCTAAAAAACTGTGAGCTAGCTCACACTAACTCAGCTTAGAGGGAACACTGATGACAATGTTAAAAAATGATAGTATAGAAGAGAAGGAAGCAAATCTGAAAAAGCTGAGACAACAGAACAAGAGGATGATTGCTCGGACGTTGCCAAGTGTTGCAACCAAACATGTAAATGAGGCTGCTGAGAAAATGGATATTGTGGGATTCAACATGGCACAGTTCATGCTAGGAGGAGTGGAGAAAACAATGGAAGAAGAGGACAAGAAAAAATGCTTGAGGATGCAGTGCAGAAAACTGCTGAGAAATGAGTTTGTTAATAACTTCTTTTTCAGCAAAAAAACAAAGATAAAATAAAAGCAAAATCTTACCTTACAGTAATTATGTTTTGTTCTCATAATGATTACTTTATGTATGGTTTTTAATGTGTTTTGCTGTTTTATTATCTGCAGTATCTGATTATTTTTAAAAGGGGATCTTTTATGCCTTAAGTTTTGTACAATAATGAAAACATTGTCCTATCTTTATAAAAAATCAATAAAAAGGTGTACGATGGCTAGCTATGGGGATGGTGGAGGCCAGATAATAATCATTTTTAATGAACTCCTGGTTTTACTTTTAAAACGCTAACTTATCAATAAAAAGGTAAAGGTTTCCCTTGCGTGAAAGCCAGTTGAATCCAACTCTAGGGGGTGGTGCTCATCTCCATTTCCAAGCTGAAGAGCCAGTGCTGTCTGAAGACATTTCCGTGGTCATGTGGCCAGCATGACTAAACGCCAAGGCGCACAGAATGCTGTTACCTTCCCACTGAAGCGGTACCTATGTATCTACTTGCAATTTCTTGCTTTTGAACTGCTAGGTTGGCAGGAGGTGGGGCTGGACACAGGAGCTCACTCCGTCACGTGGCAGTAGGGTCTCGAACTGCCGAACTACAGACCTTCTGGTCTGCAGCTCAGCGTCTTAATCTATTGTATGTCACCCTGAGCCTGCTTGCGGGGAGGCCGTGGTAGAAATGTAATGATAGATAAATAAATAAATCTCTGAGACACTGCGGCCCCCTAATTTACCAATAGGCTGACATTAAATTGTTTGGTAATTTGTCAGTTTTTAATTAGTATTTGATCAGGTTTTTTTAAATTTTGGTCAGTAAAATCAGTATTTTTGACCCTCTGACTAGTTTCTACCCCTGAATATTGGCTGCTTTATTCTCAATCCCTTTCCTAATAATCCTTAAAATAGAGTTTGTCTTTTTCACTGCTGAAGCAGATTGGGTTGTTGAGCTATCCACTATGACCCTAAGATCTTTCCCCTCTCAGTCTCAGCGAGTTCAGACCCCATTATCCCGCATGGGGAATTCCTCCCCAGTGGTGGGGGTGGGACACTGTCTCAAAGGTAAGGGAATGCTGCAGTTGTCATATTAGACTGAATGGAATCCAGGCCTTGAAGGGCTTTAGTTACCAATTGCAAGGAGGCGCTCATCAGGGTTGAGAACATCAGAGTTTAGAATGAAGAGTTTCTCTCAGGACTGCATGGCCCACTTGCCACTCCATACTGTATCACACATTTGTGTTAAGGCTCACTTTTAACTTACATGATGTTAGTCCCTCCATCTATAGGTGGAACATATGGGTCTCCAAGTTAACAGTGTTTTGACAATCCTTATTAAATCTCTTTTTAAAAGAGTTGAATGTTTTGGAATGCAGCTTCTCTTTGAGTTTTCATGGATTCTTATACAAGGGAGAGTGTGGTAAGCAGGGCTGATAATACACGTATCCCAGAGTGAATGTGAGATGTCAGAATTAATCATTTGCAATTCTCAATGAGGATGGAGGCTTAAATAGGCCATGGAGATGTTTATCGCTGCCCCCTAGGGAGGGTCCATCCACGGTAGCATGAAGCATTCAGGCATGGGCTGCTCATAAGATTAAACTTGAAAAATTAATCAAAACATCTCATTCACCTAGACTGTGAAAGCTCAAAAGACCGAGAATTATGACTCCAGTTTGCTTTAGTATAGTAAACCTGACAAAGGCATTTGTCCTAGCAAGCTCTTGGAGTAGGGCAAATTTGCTTCTGCCCCCGTCATTGGTTTGAGCTGCTGTGATGTCATGGAACTTTCATACAAATCCTTGTTGGTGAAGGAGGATTCGAATATTGAGTTGCACTAATGCAAGGGGAAACACAGGCGATGTCTAAAGTTTTTGGCTATATTAAAAAATCCCATGAGGTCCAGGGACAGGAGAAACGTAGCTTGTTTTCTTTTCTGAAACTGGAGGCCATGGAATTGGTTGCTGGGCTCTTCCCACTGTTTCAGAGAGGCAGGAAGTTGATGTGTGATTTCCGTCTTCATCCTAAATTCATGCCTTCATCCTTTAGTTCTTTTCCTGTCTCAGTGGTGAGTGTATGGAAGAAGAGAGCTCTTTGTGTTTTCTTACCTCAGATTGCTTTTTCCCTGCCCTTCCTCCTTCATTCCTATCCCATTTTTCATTCAGGTGTTTTTTGTTTGTTTTTTGGCTTCTCTTGTTCTGTCCCATTTCTTCTACTGCCAACTTTTGCAAAACACAGGAGGCAGCTGGAAGCTAGTACTGCAGAGGTGAGTCAGGAGGAACCCTCTGGCCAAGAATTCAAAGAGGAAGAAGCTTTACCTGCAGGAGTTCAAATATGGATTGGATGCTTTGTGGTGAGGGACATGGGCCAAAATAATGAGAAAAGTGCCAGGCAACAACCGACACAGATCTAGTCAAAGTCTTCTGGCCCACAGATCTAGTCAAAGTCTTCTCGCCCTGTGACTCCTGGCCCACTAAAGCAGCTCGCAAGGAAAGCCAAGCAACTAGGCCATAGTTACCCATCTGGTCTGTTGACTCAGAGCAGGATTCAGACAGGGAAGAAGTGGAAATGTCTGGAGAGGAGCTTCTTTGTCAGGAAAACTAAAGCAGAAGTTTTCTTAATTATTGGACAAATCACTGCCTCTTTCATGGGCATGGGGAAATTACTTATCCAAGTGATACTGGCAGTCTTACCTAGTAGACAATCCACTTTCTCACAGTGGACTTTAACCAGCCAGGAGGGATTGCAATTGAACCTACATGTGGTAGCTTTCATGACACCCAGAGTGCTATCAGCATTGTTGAGGAAGAACAGGTGGACAGAATCCATGAAAATTAGGACTATACAAAGCTTTGGGTTCTTCTACTATTAGATCTACCTTTAAATTGGTCCTCAAATCAGAATGTATCTGAGAGATGTTAGCAGCAAAGAAGGGTGAAAAATCATCACAATTCAAAGCCAATTCCAAATCCTCAGAAAAGCACCACTTCGTATCAGTAGTTCGATTTCCAGGGACAGAACAACAGGAGGAGATGACAGTTTAAAAGGTTTAAAAACCTTCTGAGGAAGAGGCTGTATTTATTTACGAAGAGGCTAGCAGCACACACAAATAGCACAGCGCCATCTTGGAAGCCTCCCCTCTGAAGCCAATTCACTATTGCTGTGGGGCTCCACCACTAGAGTTGTAAGAGACCAAACCTTGCTGTGATTCTTCTCATGCACTAACAGCAGAGAACCTTTGCCGCGTGTCACAGGCCTTCAAATGGGGCCCTCTGGCATGCACTGTCAGACGAAAGCCATCATTGCTCTAGACATTTCTCTCAAGGACCATTAGCTCCAAGGTAAATCAAGGAGCCTGGCTGTGAACATAGAAGGCGAGAGGACGTGGGGGAGCAACTCGGTTGATTGTTTTCAATTCAGGTATTTCAGGTCCCCAACTGAGTCAGCATGCAGACTCTCCAAATCCCTCAGAGCATTCTGTGGGTTAGTAGAGAATCGCTCTCTGTCCTGGAAAAATAACAGCACTGAGACTTAAGGACTTCTCTCTCATTTAAAAAGGAAAGCTTTATTTCTTGTATTCTTGAGGAAAAAATGATGAGAATGTTTGTTTGGCTTTGCAAGGCTCCTTTTTGCTTCACTCTGGACTAACCATCACTCTTGTCTGGCTGTTGTTACTTTGGTTATCTTCAGTGCAAGAGAAGCAGATAATTCATGTCAAATGAGGTTGGACCCAGTGACATTTGAGTGCTTTTGGCGCCATTGCTGACACACAGGAGGAGATTTTTTTTTTGGTGAAAATAAAATAAAACCAACTCTGACTTGTTGTGGGTGGGGAAATCCTTGATTGTGAAGCACTGGAAATGAGAAATACCAGTTGCCTGGCAGCACAGGCAAACTGCAGAGGGTGTTTTCTGAGAATTCTCTCTTGTGTTATGATGAACACAAATGGTAAAAGATTACTTGTCATGAATATTAAGTTGCATGTCTGTCTTCAGTGTTTTTTCCCTGTTCATTGGTTTGGATCTGGTTTAGGATGTCATACGAGAATTAGAAATTCATAAGCAAATGCTCTGTTTTGAGATCACCACCCAGTGAGAAGATTGTCGTTCTGATACTTAAGCTCAGTGAGTCCAGGCCTAAGGTTCACTGAATGGACTATACAGCTATGAGTTCACAGATTTAGTTACCCTGCTTGCCATATTGAGGATTCCTTGTCCCTTACCACGTGTCATGAACTGTTCTCCCAATATGTTGACCTGTATACTCCTTTCTCATATCTTTCTAGTAGCAGCTGTGCTGAGCACAAGAGCCTCTGTCTCTCTTCCCCTTCTGAGCACAATCAGTACTGAATGGTGCTCTGCATGAGATGTTCCTACAGCCGCCTTCCATGAGGGCATCCGTACCTCTTCCAGCTCCAGTTGATTGTCTGCCATGCTGTGAACAGCAGCTCACATGCTGAGAAGTACTCAGAAAGGAGGAGGAGGAGGAGGAAACTTCTGTGCTTGTCACTGCTGGTGCGGGGGTTCTAAGGGATAAGAAGGGAAGAGGTAACTGCGACAACAATGGCGGTGGTCTCCCAAAGGCTGGTGGGCAGAGGGAGGAGGAGAGAACAGCTGTAGAGCCTTCACACACGAGGTGCAAGCTCTGGAGGCAGCCATGTTGTTGGTTTTCTGGAAAAAGTTAGGATTGGAATCAATGTTCCCTCTAAGCTGTGGAGTCCTGTGAGCAAAAAAATCTACTTTGTGAGCTACTGGTATTAAAGTTGTGAGCAAGCGATTTGGCTACTGCATACATTAGTTTGCTCTGGAGCCATCTTTCCTGAGCTAAGACAAAAATGTGTGAGCCGGAGACTAAAAAACTGTGAGCTAGCTCACACTAACTCAGCTTAGAGGGAACACTGATTGGAATGTAATGTGTCATCTGATTTAGCTTGCTCATTTTGACTTACGTTGAGTAATCAAATTTTTAAAAGTACCTCATGTTAGGAATTAAAATTAACACCAACAAATACTTGAACCGAAATATGTGATTCGGGGGGGGGGGGGGGGAAAACATATCAAGTGTGATTTTAAATGTTCAAATCAATGCAAAGGTTTATGAAGACATTTTTATTGGAATAATACTTGCAGGGGGAGAGTTCCATAACAGAGAAGGCTATATCCTTTGTAGTCACTCCACCTGACTTCTGATAGTGAGCAGGACCTCCGTGGAAGATAATAGAATCATAGGGTTGGAAGGGACCTCTAGTCCAACCCCTTGCACAATGCAGGAAATTCACAAATACCTCCCCCTCCACACCCACAGTGACCGCTGTTCTACGTGCAGAAGATGACAAAAAACCCTCCAGGATCCCTGGCCAAACTGGCCTGGAGAAAAATTGCTTCCTGACTCCAAAGCGGCAATCAGCATTTTTCTGGCCATGTAAGAAAGGGCCACAAGAACTAAGCACTGAGGCATCTGATATTTTCAGCCAATCTGGCAAAGTGCTGGCAATTGTATTTTTATCACTGCTCCCTCTACATTGAATTTTCCATTTTTTCTCCTGCCAGATGTTGATTGGCATCTTCTGGGACAAGACAGTCTGATTCATCAGTCAGCCTTTAATTGGTTTATGAGCTCACCTTCCCATCTCTCCTTCTCTTTCCTTTTCCAGCTGGAAGTGAAGGTGCAGAGACACCTTAGCCAGCCCTGAGGCTGCAGTCATAACAGAGTGCAGGCAGTGATAGTGCCTCGCCCCCAGGTGGAAATGGTGACGTGCCAGTTTTGTAGCACTTGCTGACATAGCACGCTGAGCAGGCACCTCCATTAGGCAAGACACTCTCTTCTCATTTTAAGGGTGAAGGCAAGTCACAGGGAGCCCTTTGGGACCATGCTGGACTTGCATGGAACCTTCCTCTCAGATGGTGGGTTTTTGGTTACTGTTCCAGATCAGTTCAGCAATACTTGTGGATCTGTACAGATGCCAGGACTGCCTCATTTTTTTGTTGATTTCATGATCCAAGGAACCGTATAGTATCTAGAATGATTTATCCAATGAGTATGGGTTTTTTTAAATAAACGTACCCATTAATTACTTTTTCTTCTCCCATCCCTGCTTTTTCCCATCTCAAGACCTCTCTTAGAGTTCTGGTCAAAGAGACAATACCATGTCTCTAGTACAAAGTTATTTGGGGGGGTTGTGGTAAAGAACTTATTTCTCTTAGGTTTCTAGCGGGACACTTCCTTTTTGTTATACAGAGCCATACCAACCCAAATTCATCCTTCCTTACCCTTTCTGTAGAGTTTAGCTACAGGGATTATTGTATTCCAATGATTCTTCCCAATCTAATATTCTTCTGAAAATCACACTGTATTTATGTTGTCATTTAGTACCAAATATTTCAGCTTCCTCATCTTGCTTTGAGACATCTAGTACTGAATACAAACTCCTCAACTTTGTTACCTTCTCCAAGTCTTCAGCATACACACTTTCCCCACTAACCCTCTTTTCTCATTAGCCACTCGTAATTTCCTTCTGTACAATTTTTGCTAAGTTCTACCCTGTCCTAATTTAGATGACTCTGTTCTTTTAACACCATCATGCCTAAATTATGTTCCTTGGATCTCTAGTCCCCTCCCCTGACAGCTCAAAAGCTACTCTGTAACTTTCAAAAATACATACATTACACTAAGCTCCAACACTTGGATTCCTTTACACTTCAAGTAGAGCAATTTTCTTATTCACAGAGTTGGCTTCCGGTGGCACCCGGCGCTTCCGGTGGCATCCGGCGCCCGCCCATGTTCCCGTCCTTGCAAAACAGTTTTTTCCCCCAGGTCTTCGTGGATGCGCAAAAGCACCCTACGGAGCATGCACAGTCGTGCTGCACAGAAAAAAAAAACTATCCAGTTTGCCGAACCGCGCGCTTTGTTTTTGCGCGCGGGATTGTCCTGCGATCGGCACCTCTCCCTTCCCACGGGACCTTGACGGTACCTCCACGGGAGGTCTGGTCAGGTAACGGCACCTTAGTGTGCCCCGTGGCACACTGCCACGCTTCCCCCCCGCGGTTTCCTGCTCGTGTGACCGGGGCCTAGATCTGTTTTCCTCCTACAACCACACAGTTATATTTCGTGATGCTGTCAGTTCACCATTACCACCAGTTATTCACCAGATACCTACAAAGTACATGATATCCAAAAACATCATGCACTGTGCAGTCAATATGACAATCACAAATCTCTATGCCAGTTTGAGTGTACAGGTTAAGTGTATGGACTCCAATCTGGGAAAACCAGGTTTGATTCCCCACTCCTCCACTTGCAGCTGCTGGATGACCTTGGACAAGCCATAATTCTGTCAGAACTGTTCTCTCAAGGACAGTTCTGGAAAGAGCTTGGGACGACCCCTTATCTGGGGAGGTCTGGTTTCCCTTTAAAAGAGTTCTTTATGTTTTGTTCTACTGGGTATATCCGGCTGCCACCAGGAAATTTTAAAAGGATTTCCAAACCTTTATGCTTTTACTCTTTCTATTACTGGGTAGGTAGGTCGAGTTTAAGGATTTCTAGGAACTAATGTGGTTCTAAGGAAGTATTCCTTTCAGAGCTAGTATACTTAAATAAAAGATTTATTAAACTAACTCATAAATAAAAGTGTAGAACAATGTAACCAGTAATGTGAATAATTTTAACAATTGCGTTGTGTCTCACACAAGATCTGCTCCCTTTCTGACAGGGATCTTTCAAGTAACTTTGTAACTCATTACTCAGGGTCATATACGTTTCTTATTTCACTCCAGTCTGTCACTCAGACTTTCATATAACTTTTGTTTTCTTAACTTTACTTTACTGTTTCCTTATACATTCAACTTTTCTTCATACACAGAACTTAACTCTTGTATCACACACAAGACTGTCTCTCCCCCAGACCTCAGAACGAACTAACTTATCATCTGTCTTCATCAACTGTCAAATCTGAAACTGTCACTCTAGACTGACATCCATACTCCACTCATTTTTCACTTCCAAAACCCCTCCCCCTTTCTGCTAATCACCAAACACACCACACTTGCCTGTTTCAACCACTCTAGACTATCTCTCACAGCCATGCAACCAAACTTTTAAAGCGACACACACACATATAAGACAAGGAATCATTACAGAGCTCTCTAAGCCCCACCTACCTCACAGGGTGTCTGTTGTGGGGAAGGGAAGGGAAGGGAGTTTGTAAACTGCTCTTGAGACTCCTAGTGAAGGGTGGGGTGTAAATCCAATCTGTTCTTCTTCTTTTATGTATGCATTCTAAATCATCCCCTACCAAAAACCTCCTGGTCTGATCAAAACCATGGGAAAGGGAAGAAAAAAACCTCCATGGTCCTTGTATTTCCTAGCCATTTTGAGTTACTTCTGCTGTATTAGTTTCCCAGTTAGAATTTCCAACATATTCTACCTCCTGACTTACTAGCTGGCCTCCAGAAATACAAATCCTGTTAGGATTTAATGCACATTTGACCTTGTAAGAAAGCACTGACCTTGGCTTGTCTAGTAACAGTGAGACACATTCTTGAATAATAGCTGGGAAAATGTCAACTTTCTTGATTATCTATGCATACAGGTGTGTGAATATTTCATATTATTTGATGTTTGCATCAGATTTTTAGTTGAGTGGTCATTTAGCAGAAACATGAAGTGTTTATATGGATCTGCTTAGGTAGTGAAGTGTCAGGATACTATAGAAACAGGTAAGAGTGAGGTCATCAAGGCCAAATGCAGCAGCACTAGGAGTGGGGGGAAATGTATGTGAAAAGAACACTACCTTCCTCCTTGGTTCTTGTTTACTGCTGCAGGGGAGACATTGTGAAGAACGTTTTGTCTGCAGAAATTGTGAGCTACACCATGACAAAAACAACAAACCAACCCGTAATCCCGTACCTCTTTAATTTTTTGTTAGGGCATATGTTAAAGAGGACACTTCTAAAATGTTGGCTTTCATGTGGTAGACAATTGCCAGCCACCCATGAACACAATAGTTGCCTCATGCTCCGGGGAGAATGTAATATTAAATTCAGCAAGCAAGCAATAGGGACTTCTCTGTGGTAACAAGTTGTTCAAACCAGTGGCTCTTCCCTACTCATCTGATAAGTAATGGAGAGACTGCAGAATGGGTGTAATATGCATACTCTGCCTAGCTCCCAGTAGTAATCAAATTGCAGCATTTTAGATGGAGCTGCTCTTGAAGTTGAGTATATTACAGTAGCCCTGAGGTCACTGTGGTATTGGTCCACATGGCCAGATCAGCAAAGTCAGGGAAGGGAGCCATCTTCTGGGCTACATGAAGATGGAAGAAAGTGGTATTTGCAACTGCATTAAC
This sequence comes from Gekko japonicus, assembly GCF_001447785.1. Classification (NCBI taxonomy): domain Eukaryota; kingdom Metazoa; phylum Chordata; class Lepidosauria; order Squamata; family Gekkonidae; genus Gekko; species Gekko japonicus. Next base: position 24,041 of record NW_015172062.1, on the reverse strand, counting down.
TTGCTTCGGTAGTAATGCTGGGTCCAGTATAACCCATATGGTGTTAACTGAGTCAGTGAGAGACAGCTGAACCCCGTCAAATGTGGAAGCACAATGACCATTAAGACTTCAGCCTTCCCATCTAGCATAGCCTCTGTCTTGTCAAGATCCAGTTTCAACCTTTTCTCTCATAGTCATTTGACCACACCTGTCAGGAGGTGGTTGAAGACCTCTGCCACATCATCAGGTGATTTGGATAAAGAAACGTAGAGCTGGGTATTTTGAGCATATTGATGACACTCAACTCCAAAACCATGGATGATGTCTCCAAAGGACTTGATATAGAAATTAAATAGCATGGGGCCCTCTGTGATGATAACTGGTCTCCAACAACAACCATCTTGAGTCCAATCCGTAAGGAACCATTTAAACCACTCCAGAGCACATCCTCCGATTCCTAGTTCTCCTGCAAAATGCCTTAACAGGACAGCCTAGTCCTCTGCATCAAAAGCTGCAGATGAATCCAGTGACAGCAACAAACATGTGAACAAGGACCTTCAAACTGTCCACGTCTACTCTGGAAAACAAGACCCCCCACCCCCCGAGGGCAGTCTTTCCTCAGCACAGCCTTACACAGCAGTTTTGATAGGACCTATTAAAGAAATTTGCTTTTCATTTTGCTGTGTATCTGTTTTAGGGGTGGGAATTCACGAGTCTTCTAAACAAAAAAGTTGGGGTATTGACCTTAATAACAGGGCAATTTTGTGTTTACACAGTCTCCTGATTATGTACGTTGAGGATCCTTTCTGGTGTGCGTAGACAGTGCTGTCATTTCAATTTTGATATTTCTCTTCTCGTTCTCACAATAGTTCTTCATGAGGGCAATTTGCTTTTCAGTTCTTGCTTTAAATTGAGGCTGAAAACTTTGTACCCATCTAGTTTTGAAATTATTGCAGTATTTGGGACTTTCATTTCCTGGCTATTCAGTTCTGCTTATGCTTATCTTTGGAAATTGCTTTTAACACTACAGTTTTTCTGGCTGTTGAAGCAGGTAAGCAGATACAGATGCTTTGTACATTTGCCATAAGAGATGCTTTGATAGGAAAGGAAGATGAGCCTAGATGGCTGGGTCTAGAATCTCTAGGCTGCACCTTAAAATTCTTTGAAGTGAAGAGCATGTTAATGAAATTGTGTATGGACAGACTATAGAGAAAAACAAGACTTGTAGCATCTTAAAGACTTAACATATTTATCGGACAGGTTTGTGGGTTGTTTCTTTTTCTGACGGGTGTGGTCAAAGCTCCCAGCCTTTTTTACTTGCTTTTTCCCCTAGAGTGATTTCATACCTGAGGGATAGTTTCCGAACCTCTCCAGCCTGTTCCTCTTTCTTTTCCCACCTTATCTTGGCTCTGCTGCTGCTTTTGTCTTGGAATGGTGGTTCCAGAGGGACATGGACCATAAAAGAGATCAATTTATCCCTGAAAATGATGGAGACCCTCTCCTCCTCCCTTCTGTCTTCTACAGAGAGAGCTCTCCTGCTGAGTCTAGCCCGGATTGCCTAGGAAAACTGCCATTCCAAGATTTTAATTTTTTAAAATGTATTTGGTTTTTAGTCGCCATTCACCGAAAGGGTCTTGTGGCGTCTTAAATTAAAACCAGTAAGGTAAAAAGCAACTTAAAACAAATAACAAATATAAAATATTAACTAAACAAGTCTGGCAGGACACAGTTGTCATCTGAGATCTCATTCCACAGGGTAGGGGCCACAACTGAGAAGGCCTTTCCCCTGGTGACAGCTAACCAAGCTGTCCTGGGCCAAGAACATGCAAGAGGCCTCTAGACGATGACCGAAGGGAGCACGGGGGGTTGTAATGGGAGAGGTGCTCCCATAGGTATGAGGGTCCTAGACTGTTAAGGGCTTTAAAGGTTAGCATCAACACCTTGAATTGGATCCGGAAACTGATTGGTAGCCAGTGCAGCTGCCACAAAATTGGAGTAATGTGAGCTGACCATGATGTCCTCCTAACCACAGAGAAGAAGGAAGCCTCACAGTGAGTATCCAAGGTTCCATTCTGCTTACCTGAAAAATCACTGTTCTTTAACAAAGGAACTTCGAAAGAAAGCTCCAGATAGAAACTGCAGAATTAGGATTTAGCAAGAGCTGCGGTGGCTCAAGTGGTTAAGACGCTGAACTGCAGGCTGGAAGGTCAGTAGTTCAGCAGTTCGAGACCTGAGTGCCGCATGATGGAGTGAGCTCCGATCTCTGGCCCCAGCTCCTGCCAACCTAGCAGTTCGAAAGCAAGAAATTGCAAGAACCGCTTCGGTGGGAAGGTAACAGCGTTCCGTGCCCCTCGGCGTTTAGTCATGCCGGCCACATGACCACGGAAACATCTTCGGACAGCGCTGGCTCTTCGGCTTGGAAACGGAGATGAGCACCGCAACCCTAGAGTTGGATTTGACTGGCTTTTGAGCAAGGGAAACGTTTACCTTTTACCTTCACTTCATCAGTTTTAAAAGGGGAGCAGGGTTAGTGTATTGTGACAAAATAAAACACAAATGTACTGGCAATTAAGACTACTGACATTTATTTCTGCATGAGGCGAGTCATGAAAACTCAGTTTAGTGTGTTTCAGGTGCCACTGGACTTCTGTTTTATTTGACAGCATCGATGAAGGCTGATACAGACCTGATACTAGCACTAGTATATCAGCAACTGCAGCCATTGTGAATGATCGCTGTATTTATCTTAAAGACTTAACAGAATTCACCTGAAGTGAGCAGTGACTCACGAAAGCTCCTCCCCTGCCATAAATTTTGTCAGTCTTTAAGGTGCTGCTGGATTCTGGCTCTCTACTGCTACAGACAGAATAACTTGGCTGCCCGTTTTGGTCTGTATTTATCTTGTATATCTGCTTTTCAGGATTTTCTTTCTTTCCCTTTGCACTGACTAAGAATCCATTTTATGCAGCTGATGAACTGGACTCTAGTTCACGCAAGCCTACACGTCAATAAACCTGTTAGTCTTTAAGATGCCAGAAGACTTTTCTTTTTTTGCTATAGCATGCTAACATGGCTACCCATTGACTTTATAGCGATACAGTAAATTAAAATCTCCCTTCCCCCAAGTAATAGCCCTGTGACAAAAGCTAGCTAAAATGTCTCTGGAAAGAGTTGGGTGGGGGTGGGAGAGATAGTAACTCAGCTGAGTGCTCTCAGCCAGTTGCTCCTTGGAGATGGCTGAATGTTCCAAGCCCTTTACATTTTGAGTAGAGAATGCCTGGTGTTGCTGAGTTAATAAAAGCTTGACCAGTGGCACTTGCCTTCCAGTTGCCTGTACGACTTTGATAGGAAAAGTGGAGGGGGTGTGTATTGTCAGATTCAACAAACAATGATCTTTAGGATTCCCCCTCCCCCCCTGTGCCAAACAGGCTGGTGTGACCCCCAAGGGAGTCTTGACTGCCTGAATTCCTATGTGTTTAGTGTTGCTGCCTAGAATTTTTTTAAAAAATCTAGACCTGGTTGTGGCTATGGAATGGGCTTTATTCTGTCATGGCAGATCATGAAACGGAGGAATCCAAGGTGACACAGATTGCATACACAAGTTAGAAGGTAATATTGGGATAGAAATGGCCAGCTCTGAATTTATCCTTGAGTCTGTTTTTCTGTCTATCATCAGCAGTAGAATAATATTTATTTTATTCATTGTCCTTATCCCATACTTCTGCCAAGGGAGCTTAGGGGGTGGTACATGTGATTCTTCCTTCTTCATGCTGTTCTCAACTCTGAGGTGGATTAGGTTGAAGAAAAATCAGCTCAACCAGAGAAGTTCATGGCAGAGTGGAGGGTTTAACGTCAGTCCTTCCAATTCCAGTCCAACATTCTAGCCACTATTCCACATGGTTTTTAGTACCTTTTATAAGACGGGAGGGCTTGGCATGATGTGGTTCACGGGGTCACAGAGAGTCGGACTTGATTGTGCGACTGAACAACAACAATAACATTAAGTCCCCAAACTTACCTTTAAGTTAGTAGACTTTGCATTAAATAGTCAGTTACCCAATTGTCTACCTAGTAGCCACCTATAATCTACTGTGTTAATATAATGACTGTTGTGCTTTTGTTCTGCTCTTTACAAGGGACCCGGGTGTCCTGATGCAGATGAAATGACTGGTGGCTCTCATATTTGCACAGGGAAAACAGCCATTGCTGGCATTTCTGTTGCTATAATCCTTGATTTAACCTGAATTTTGCTATGCTAGTGTAATTATCTGCATAACACTACCTCTTGCATTTTAAGACCTGTAAAGAAATTGCAGGCTGTTAGGTAGGGATGGGCACAAACCAAACCAATCCCTTTTCATGGTTAGTGAACAGAAATTCGTGATGGATCTACTGTCACAAAGTTCCATGAACTTTTAAAGCAGTTTGTAGTGGTTTGTGGATGGAGCAGAAGGCAGAGGTTTAAAGGGATTCCAAGTCCCTTTAAACCTCTACTTTCTGTTCCCCATAACAGCTTCAAAAACAGCTTGTCTGTTTCGGGCTGTCTTGTGCAGTCCCTTTAAAGTTTCTGCAAACCCCGTTGTCCCTTTCAGCAGGGTTTGCGGGGCCACAAACCAGTTCAGTTCATTAACAAACCATGTGGTTTGGCCACGACCCGAACCATTTCCCCAGTTTGTGCCCATCCCTACTGTTAGGCACTTTTCCACAGTGCCATGAAACGAGTCCTTTGTTGTTACTTTGAAGAAAACGTAACACTTGCTCAGAAGTTTGATATTACATTTGATCCTAGTAAATATTATACTATTGCTACTTTAATTTTAATAAGAAACTTCAATTTTTGTTTTTGTGTCTTTTTGGAGCACCAAACATTCTGTTTTTAAAGATAGAGTCTTAAAAAAAAGTTATCTGTATATCAAACAAGTGCTCAGAGCTGGGATTGATTGTACGTGAGGCCGCATAACCTGTAAAGTGTCACTCCTAGGGTCTAAAATGAGTCAGTGTATTGAACCTGCTGTGCTAGTTAGCCATGAAACAAATCTTTGCAGAGAGTGAAGAAGACCATAAGACTTTTGTGCTACTTTGCTGTCACTTGCGGTATCACTTTTCTACTATGCCAAAGGTAATTTTCAGTCTTTTGTGCTGGCTGACTTCAGTGACCTTCCTTATCTTCCCCTTATTTTCTTTCAGATGTTGTAACGACAATGAAACTATTTTAGGTATATTTTTCATCTTGCTTTTTCATGGTAGATAGATCACACAATAGTGAATCAGTGTGACCTAGGTAGATTCTTTTCTTCCTCTCCCATGGGCCCCCTCTTGCTTATCTGTCTGGAAAGCATTGTCCTTGCATCCTCTAAAAGTACAAGTTTCAGATGGTGGTTGAGAACAGTGCACCATTGGAGCTACTGTTCTTGTTCTTTAGGACTCTGTTCTCCACTCACCAGTTTTTCCTAATTCTGCACCACGTTTGAGTCCAGTGGCACCTTTAGGACCAACAGAGTTTAATTCTGGGTATAAGCTGTTGTGTGCGTGCACACTTTTTCATATACACATGAAAGCTTATACCCAGAATTAAAACTTTGTTGGTTCTAAAGGTGCCACTGGACACAAACTTTGTGCTATTGCTTCAGACCAGTATGACTACCTACCTGAATCTACTTCTCAACATTTACTGTCATGCACCTTATTGATGAGCTCTGTGTTGCCATGCCACGGCTGTTGGGATTTGTCCTTGACTTATTTGGGTTGGAGACAATGTTCCCTCTAAGCTATCGAGTCTTGTGAGCAAAACTTCTACTTTGTGAGCTACTGGCATTAAAGTTGTGAGCGAGCGATTTGACTGCTGCATAAATCAGTTTGCTTTGGAGCCATCCTTCCTGAGCTAAGACAAAAATCTGTGAGCCGGAGGCTAAAAATCTGGGAGCTAGATCATACCAACTCAGCTTAGAGGGAACTATGGTTGGAGAAGGAGGGAGTTTGGTCTCTAGGGCTGTCCATTGGGTATAACATGTTTTGTTTTGAAGTCAAAACTGATTTTTTTTTTTAACACTGGGTCAAGAAACAGTTCTCAATGGTAGGTGAATTCTTGCCTGTCTGTACTTGATCTGTTTCTTATCCATCCTTTTTGAACTGTTGAAGGTTGGAATGACCCAGCTATACCAGCTGAGTTTGTTATTGCACAAGTGCAGGGAGAGATTATAGTTTCCCCTATACAAGATGGCTTAAGCGAAACAGTCTCCAGCTCAGACGCTCCTGCTCATAGGACAGGGCTGTTACCTTATCCTGAGAGGAGGCCATAGAAGTCTAAGTGGTGTGAAGGTCAAATGGGTGGCATAAGATTAAAACATTTTAGATGGAAGCAGCCTTAGGAATTGTAAAATCCTGCATGGGAATTCTGTGTAGGAATTTTATAATGTTTCATGTGTTCTTAATAAATTGAATAGGGCTTGGTGGGGTAGCCAGTGATTAAATTTAGTAAGCAGTGTTAATTCATTTTGCTGAACAAAAGATCAACATAACTGAATTTTTTCTTCCTATTCTTTCTGTGCGTACATTTTCCTTTGTAACTCACAGTTGTACTAGCTTACAGGTGTTTTTTCCTGGGCTTAATTCAACTGCTGGTTTGGGGTCATTGAAGAGGCTTGCTGAGTGAACTCAAGTCTTTTATAGGCAGTTAGTTGGGACCCCTTGCAAAGGCCTGCTGACCTCAAACTTTGGACCTCCAATTTCCAGGAAGTGTGTCTGGCACCTTCATTACAAGCTTTTGGGAGCCAGTTAAAAGCCTCTGACGAGTGGCTGTGGACGGGGTTTTAAATGTTGTGATTTGAATGCAGTAGTGTTTTTGTATTTTTATTGTAAACTGTCTTGAACATTCAGTGAAGACGCTTTCTAAGTAGTGTTCTTGAGTAGGTAATTCTGTAATTAATGGGACATCCTGTCAGAACAGGTTTGAAATTTATGGGAAATTCTCAGTGCAGTTCTACCACCTGAGAAGTAGGTGGTGGGCTGTGGTGAGAAATTGCTGGTTTTAGATCAGTGCTTTGTGACTACTGTGAATTCATTTTCTACTAACAAGGTGCGAAGTCTACCATATTACCTGTAACAAAACAATGAGAGAAATTGTAGACTAATTGGACCTTTAAAAGGGGGGAATTAAACTCACTGATTTCAGTGCTTCTTTTCAGTCTTATCTGAATTAATAGACATATGAAATGGTTTTTACTTTTAAGCTTTAAGTAGTGGATGGATAGGAATTGTTCAAAAAAATATTTATTTATTTATTTATATATTCGACTTATATACCGCTCCTTCCCGTAGGCTCGGAGCGGTTTACAATCAATTTATACCTATCTAGGGCCACATGATATATATATGGGGGAGTGACTGCCTAACGGTACCCAGGCAGCAAGGCTCTCTTGTTGTTGCTCTCGTTGTTTCTCGGCTTCATTTATCCGTGGTGGGCTCCTTCTTTCTGGCGGCGGCGGCCGGTGCTGGTCTTATTTTTGTACCGGCTCCTCCGGGTCGGGTCCTCGTGGTGCGCGGCTGTGATGACCGTAGCTTCGGCATTTGTCCCACTGGCTCCGCCGCGCTTGCGTCAGTACACCTCCGCTCCTTCCAGTCAGTCTCCGCCTGGATTCAGCTGCTACTCGGCGCCGGATAATCGTTGTGGTCACCGCTCATTGCTTGCCGCTCATCGCCACCACTCGTCGCCACACCGCCACTTGCTGGTACTTCTGCCGCACTTCTGCCGCACACTGCCCCATAGGGAGGAGGGTGCCCCCTGCTACCTAGGAGCAGGTACCCATTTATCTACTTGCAGAGCTTTCGAACTGCTGGGTGGGCGGGAGCTGGGACAAGGGCCGGGAGCTCACCTCAGCCGCGATGGGTCTCGAACAGCCTTATGGCTGGCTGTTCGCTAGATGGAATTACTGCAGGCTTTTACCGCCTGCGCCATTGCTCCCGAAAACCCAAAATGGTCAAAGAGGAGGCGGAGTGGCACTGTGTGCGAGGAGAGGGTTTGTTTGTCAGGAAATACTGGAGGAGGAGGGCGACAGCTCAGTAGAAAGTATCTGGATGAGGATAAGGGAAGGAAGGATAAACAATATTGTTGGTTGGAGTCTGCTACAGACCTCCTGACCAGGAAGAGGAGGTGGATGCTGCCCTCCTTGAACAGCTTGACAGGGTATCCAAACAACATGGCCTGGTAGTTATGGGTGACTTCAGCTTCCCTGACGTGTGTTGGGAGACAAAGTATGCAAAGTGTCCACAGTCACGCATGTTCCTGACCTGTCTGGCCGACAACTTCCGTCATCAAATGGTGGAGGAAGCTACAAGGAGCTCAGCCATACTCTACCAACAGGCAAGAGATGATAGATGGGGTGAAGGTGGTGGGGACCTTAGGGGGAAGGGACCATGTCCTGCTAGAATTCCTTTTGCTGTGGGGGACGAAGGAAGTTTGTAGCCACACGTGTATGTTAGATTTCAGTAGGGCAGACTTTAATAAACTCAGAGACATGATGAGAATCATTCCATGGGCAAGACTGCTGGAAGGGAAAGGAGGCAGTGAAGGGTGGGCTCTCCTAAAACAAGAGCTCTTGCAAGCTCAAGCCAGGAAAAATGGTAAGGAATCCAAGAAGCCAATGTGGATGAACAGAGAACTGTGTGATGTGCAAGGGAGAAAAAGGAAATGTTCAAGGAATGGAGGCAAGGAATTACCTCTAAAGAAGAGTATCTGTGGGTTCCCAAGCACTGTAGGTCAGCCATCAGGGAGGCCAAAGCTCACAGTGAGCTGAAGCTGGCCAGGGAGGCTCACTACAACAAGAAAGTCTTCAGATATGCGAGGAACAAACACAAGATAAAAGAGGTGATGGGCCCATTGTTGGGTGACAATGGAGAAACTCTGAAGGAGGACAGAGAGAAAGCAGCAAAGGCTTCATGCCTGTTTTGCCTCAGTTGTTCCCCTGAAGAAGAAAACAGGCTCATCTAGAAATGGTAGTAGGCAAGGCCATCTGGGCTGCTAGTTGACATGGAAAGCGAGGTAGTTGAGAAGCACCTGGCTGCACTTGAATGAGTATAAATCCCCCAGGCCAGATGGTATGCACCCAAGAGTGCTCAAAGAACTTTCTAGAGAGCTTGCAGAGCCTTTGTCCATCATCTTCCAGATCTCTTGGAGGATGGGAGATGTGGCACAAGACTGGAGGAGGGCAGATATTATCCCAATTTTCAAAACAGGGAGGAGGGTTGACCCCGAAAACTACAGGCCAGTCAGTCTGACCTCTGTTTCAAGGAAGATACTGGAGAAGATTTTAAAGTGATCAATCTGTGAGCATCTAAAGGACAACTTGGTGATCTGGGGAAGTCAGCACAGATTTGTTCCCCACAAGTCCTGTCAGACCAACCTCATTTCTGTCTTTGATCAAGTGACGAGCTTACTGGATCCAGAGAATGCTGTTGATGTTATTTACCTGGATTTCAGTAAAGCTTTTGATAGAGTTCCTCGTGATGTTCTGATGGGTAAACTAGAGGACTGTGGACTGGACTGTAGGATAGTTAGATGGACAGGGAACTGGTTGGAGAATTGCACTCAAAGAGTAGTTGTCAGTGGCACTACATTTGAAAGGAGGGAGGTGTCTAGTGAGGAACCGAGGGCTCGCTCAGTTCATGGCCCGGTACTTTTCAATGTTTTTATAAATGATCTGGATGAGAGTGTGAAGGGGCTACTCATTAAATTTGCAGATGGAGGAGCAGCGGACACACCAACAAATAGAGATAGAATTCAGCAAGGTCTGAACACATTGGAAAAGTGGGCGGATGTGAACAAGATGCAGTTTAACAAGGATAATTGCCAAGTTCTTCATCTGGGTGACAAAAATGAGGAACATGTATACTGGATGGGGGTAGCAGTGTGTGTGAACAAGATTTTGGGGTTAGGGTGGACCAAAAGTTAAATATGAGCAGCCAATCTGATGCGGCGACAAAAAAGGTTAATGTGATCTTGGGATGTATCAACAGAGGCATAACATCCAAGTCACAAGGTGTCATAGTCCCGCTGTACAGTGCAGTGGTCAGGCCACACCTGGAGTATTGTGTGCTGTCCTGGAGGCCTCACTTCAAAAAGGATGTGGACAGAATGGAGCAGGTGCAGAGGAGAGTGACGAGGATGATCGGGGGCCTGGAGACCAAGCCCTATGAGGAAAGGCTGAGGGACTTGGGAATGTTTTGTTTGGAGAAGAGGAGGTTGAGGCGGAGCATGATTGCTCTCTTGAAGTACTTGAAGGGCTGTTACTTATTGGAGGGCAGGGAGCTGTCATCTGATACATGATTTTTACACAAGTACAAACATTTAACAACTTATACATTTCCTGGTGAAGGAAATTCCTTTCACAGAATCTGAAGATGTTTGAGCCAATCTGTAACTCCATTTGCTTATTCCTCCTAAATATATATTTATGTATATTATTTGAGCTTATTAAAAGGTTCAGGAAATCATCTTATGTTTATTACCAAAATGAAGAAAACTGATAAATACTGAGGGTTCTCTGACACTTTAAAGACCAACACATTTTTAATGGCAAGAATTGATAGTCCAGTTCTTCTGAGAATCTTTCCATGGGACTGGGGGATTGCCTTTAAAGTTACTGGGGAGATGTTGGTGCCTGTCCTTTAAAAAAAAACCCTACATTTCAAGTTGATGGACCAAGGTATCCAGTTCTGAAGGACCCTGAATAAGGTGTCCCCAGACATCCTCTATTGTTTCCTATAGCTGGGGGGGAGGTAAGAACATAAAAATGTAAAACTATAGATTCTCCCACCATCGGAACACTATTGCAAGCAATTGCCAAGCCAACCAATGGAAAAACTGAGAATCTGAACCTAGGTAAAATACAAGACTCTAAACCAATACAGACCTGAGAATCACCAATGTAAAATACGAGAATCCACCTGCCCCAATAACCTCCAGACAGAGCTATTCCAGCAAAGAACCAACTTCTAAAAAAATGATAGAACAAACTTCTAAAAAAAAGAAAGAACACTTGAAACTGACTCAGAGGGGGGGAAGGGGGGGAAACAGTTGTTGGAGCCTGCAAATGTTGGCTCCTGATATTCATGGTTAATCTCAAATATTTCCTGGGTTTTTCAGGACTCATTTTTCAGTATTCTGAAAAATCCTGGATATATTTGAAAGATCCGAATGGATACAAAGAATACTGATAAGATATTTTTCAGATATATTTTCAAACCAGAAGTATCCAAATGCACATCCTTAGTTGCCAGGAGGAAAAACTTACTTGCCCTGCATGTGCTTTTCTGGAAGAGTCCAGGTCTTGCTGTTCATACATAGGCAGGCTCTGAATTCACCAGCACACAGCTTGGGTAGAGCCAATGTTCCCTCCAAGCTGTGGAGTGTCGTCAGCAAAAATTCAACTTTGTGAATGACTAGAATTAAAGTTATGAGTGAGCCTACTTTTGACTATTGTGTAAATTAGTGTCTGGTTCATAGTGCTGCTCAATTTCTCTTCTCATTTGCTCCAAATGGATTTTAAATATCTTTTAAATAGGGTGGGTTTTTTTGCCTTTTATACTTTTTTAAAACTCCCATCATAACATTTATTCAAGCTTCTGCTTTCAGCATTACATGACATTAAAAATGTCAAATTCTAACTAAAATATAATAAGAACAGGATAAGAACTGATCCCATTAGGATAGATTAACAATAGTTATTTGTGAAATGCTTAAAATCCTAGGGCCTTTAAAACTTTTTAATAATTTGCCTATTATATA
>NW_015172062.1:9730-12255 GCF_001447785.1 Gekko japonicus | reverse complement strand
TTTGGGAAGAGCTGGATGATTCATTTTTTTCAATTTTACATTAAATATATAATTAGGGACCCTTAGCCACTTGTTGCATGCCACTGGGATTTTATTATTTGTTAGAGGAAAATTCACAGCCCACATGAGCAGTCAGTCATATTTTGTATTCTTCTTTGTGTAAAACCAAATGAAAAGTCTGCAGCCTCAAAAGGATTTGTCAAGCTATACTTTATTAAGCATTAACAAAAAGTCTCCCAAATGATCACACCATGATGTAGTTATGTAGTTACCAGGAGCCCCATCCTAAGGGGAACCCCAAATTTCTGTCCCCAATTGCTCTGTCCAAGATTTTTAAAAAGAAGTTGATACCAGAGGAGAATCAACTTGTATAAACTTGCTAGACAACACTTGTTGAAACACTTGCTTTTTCTACAAAATCACCCCATAAAACTGTGAATGCCCCTCATAGAAATTACTTTAAAAAGGCAAAATTGACATTCCTTCTTTCTGCATCTGCATTTAATTCAGCCTGGACAATACTGTAGAATGTGAAGAGAGCATGGCATACTTATTTATTTGATCAAATAAAACTATTAAGTACTTAGCTTTGCATTGCCAGTGTTACCTGCTAAAATCTTTGCAAGCCAAAAAACATGAAATATGGAAGACTGAAAGGAACTACAAGTTGATAAACCAGAAGTAAAACAAAATAAAATGGAGGCACAGTTTCAGCATAAGGTAATAACTATAGGAAGGCTACAACTGTATACACACTTACCTGGGAGTAAACCCCACGGAATAAAATAAAGTGCATATGCACTGCAAAATCATCTATTTTAAAAAATTTGTACAAAAGGACATATAACAGGATGAGGGGATTTTCCTACAAAATGGCACACTCTCAGCCTAGCCTGCCTCACAGGGTTGTTGTGAGGATAAAACAGAGGAGAAAGGAACCACGTAAGCCACCTGGGGTTCCCTTTGGGAAGAAAGGCGGAATATAAATAAAGTAAGTGAATGTTGTGGTGGCCATGGGTCCATCTTGTGGAAGGTGCCACCATTTTAGGGGGAAATTTGATCATTTTTTAAAAAGGCACAAGTGCCAGCGTGGCGGGATGGGGACACCAAGGGATCTTGTTTCACCCCTTTTCAAGTACTAAAACAGCCATGACCATAAAAACTCACGCCCTGCCCCGAATTTGGTTAGTCTTTCAGGTGCGGATGGGCTCTTGCTCTTTTCTACCTTTAAAGCAAAGTTCATTCCCCCTCCCCACCTGGGAAGTTCACCTTGAGGGGAGGGTGTGTGTGCAGGTGCCCCTTTCCCTGATGGGGCCCCCTCTCCCTTCTTGGAGACTCGTCCATCTCCCAACCTACTGACCTGGGGTTGGTTATGCACTTGGTGGTGGTGATCCTACCCATTCTGCTCACCCAGCGCACCTTAGCAAGAACACTGGTGGATACAGAACTAGTAGTGCGTTCTCCTTCAGTCAGCCAGTGACAGCAAGAAGAGGGAGCAGGAGCTAAGCTTTGTTCTTGTGCTTTACATCAGAAACGTAGCTACTTGTAATTGTCAGATGGTAACAGCTGCTGTATGTTTACTTCTTTGTTGTGTTGGTATGACCTCATGTGGTCTTCATGGTTTATTATAGCCCTTGGCATCTTGGATAAGAGATTGGCGATGCCATTTTGTTACTAGTAATTGTGGTAGTTTCTGAATGTGGTTGATTTTTGTTATCTGGTAATCTGTGTAGGGATTCCCCTTAAGTGGGAGTTTCTTTAAGTCAGAAGTAGCAGAGGAGTGTTCGGATGGAAGATTTGTACCTGTCTGATGTGATGAAAGGGAGCAGTGGGGTCCCCGCAAAGGAGCAGTGGGGTCCCGCAAAAATTATTTGAAACCGTAGCGAGTAGTCTAATAGCCAAGTTTGCAGATGATAACAAATTATTCAGGATGATGAAAATCAAGGTGGATTGTGAAGAACTACAGAAGGATCCCTCTAAACTAGGTGAGTGGGCAATCACATGGCAAACAACGTTAAGCACAGATAAGTGTAAAGTGATGCACATATTAGTAAAAAAAAATTCTAATCTCAAATATATACTGACTAGGAAAAAGGCCCGTTGTGGAAATAAATACAATGGCCTCTAGAAAGAGGCTCTGGGCAGGTGCCCCGGCCTTGGACACTCAGTGTCAATTTGCTGTGGCGACCTCAGCAGGGTATAATGACACTGAGTCCACCATTTTCTCCAGAGGAACTGATCTCTGCTACCTAAAGAACAGTTGTAATTTTGAGTGATCTCCAGCCCTCACCTGGAGATTGGCAACGATGGTTCCCCAGAAGGGAATGGTTGGTTTGGAGGGTTGAGTCTATGGCTTTGTACCTGTCCGAGGTCCCATGCCTCCTGAACCCTCACCCTCTCTAGGCTCCATCCCTCACATCTGCAGGAATTTCCCACCTGGAGTTGGCAACACTATCTCTTTCCCAGCCAATCATCAACCTACCTTTATTCCCCCCTCACTCTTCAGCTTTCCACCCCCCACACAC
>NW_015172062.1:0-8809 GCF_001447785.1 Gekko japonicus | reverse complement strand
CCCTCACCTGGAGATTGGAACCTCAGAACAGCAAACTGATTAGAATGTTAGAGGCAAAAGCCAATCAAGTTGCATATGCAAATGACCTCTGTGTTCCGAGGCAAAGGCCAATGAGGCTACATATGCAAATAACCTCTGTGTTCTGACTGGCTATGGGGGGGTAGATGAACAGCAAACTGTTTAGAGTGTTGGAGGCGAGACTCGAGCAATGTAGCCAGTGGATAGGGACAGACTCTGAGTGACACACCAGGGCGCCAACCAATCCCGGAGTGTGTGGAATGTTCTAGAGAAGTGCCGCCACCATTCAGCTTTTATATATAAGGGAGATGGGGTCTGAAGTGGCTGAGACTGAGAATGAAAGAGATCTTGGGGTGCTTGTGTGTGGAATAAGCTCCCGGAGGAGATCTGGGCCCTGCGGGACCTTATGCAGTTCCGCAGGGCCTGTAAGACGGAGCTCTTCCGCCATGCTTTTGCATAGGAGCCGCCACCGCTACTGTACCACCACCGTGTTGCCATCTTTGACAGTGGATTCTATCAGGATGTGAGCTGGCCCTGGAAAGACGACCAGACGACCTGAAGAACTGGTCATGAAGGGACGACAGTATTATTCGGAACTTATGCTGATGGGTCATGCTGATTAATGGAACCCCATCTTGGACTGATAAGAGTTTAATATCTAGAGCACCGGCACTTTGTTTGTGATGGATTGTTTTATTCTGTTTTTAGTTTTTTAATCATGGCATATGCCTCTTCTGTTAGCCGCCCTGAGCCTGTTTGGGGAGGGCGGGATATAAATGTAATAAATAAATAAATAAAGCTTGACACAGATATGTCAACCCACTGTGCAGCAGAGTGAAAAAGACAAACTGTTTGCTAGGAATTATTAGGAAATGGATTGAAAATAAAACACCCAATATGTAAATGTGCTTGTATAAAGCTATTGTGTGTTCTCATTTGAAATACTGTGTGTAGATCTAGGTTGTCAGATCTCCAAAAGGATATTGCAGAGGTGGGGAAAAAGTACAAAGGAGTATGACCAAGATGATAAGGGGGGGTTGGAGCACCTTTATTATGAAGAAAGGCTGGAGACTTTTTAGTCTGAAATAAAGACTGCTAAGAGAGACATGATAGAGGCTTATAAAATTATGCATGGGGCTGCAAAAAGTAGAAAAATACTAGAACTCAGTAAATGGGTAATTAAACTCTGGAATTTGCTGCCGGAGGTAGTGATGGCTACAAGCATAGATAGCTTTAAAAGGGGGTTAGACAGATCCATGGAAGAGATGTCCATCAGTGGCTATTCGCCATGGGGACTGAAGGGTGCCTCCACCTACAGAGGCAGCAAACCTCTGTATACTAGTGCTGGAGCCCACAGCAAGGAAGGGCCTTGTTTATTCAGCCCTCCAGGGCAACTGGTTGGCTGCTGTGTGAAATAGGATGCTGGATTAGATGGACCAGTGGTCTGATTTGGCAGGCTCTTATTTTCTTATGAGGCACAGCTGCAAATAATAAATGCTAAAATCCACAGCAGTCGATGTCTGCACAGTTACCCCAAATGCAGGTACGTATGCCAATACACTGTTTGAACTAATTTATTGTCTCACTATTTCTGTCTTGTCCGACTATTGTTTGACTTTGTCTTTTGTGTTCTGATTTTTGTTAAATACCTGATCTTAATATAGATTGTGACAGAAATAAAAATAATCCCCTTAAAAACACTTCTTGAAGATGAGTTAATGTCCTAAGATGCAAATTGACTGCTCTTCATAACCAGTCTTAATTAGAACGTTGGGGTGGCAGGCAGCCTGTGCCATGAGCAGTGTGGGTTTGTGGTATGCCCGGGTGAGGGCAGGAAGTCCCACTATATAGCATAGTAAGGGCTCTTTCGTTCAGAGCTGTGCAGTATTTACCTGGTATGTTTGCCTTTTTATAGTTTCCTCTCTAAGTTCTCAGGAGGAGGAGGGGGAGGAGATTGGATTTATACCCCGCCCTTCACTACCCAAAGGAGTCTCAGAGTGGCTTACAAACTCCTTTCCCTCCCCCTCCCCACAACAGACACCCTGTGAGGTAGGTGGGGCTGAGAGAGCTCTTGACTGAGAACTGCTCTTTTTCAAGAACAGCTCTTTTCAAAACTATGGCTTGCCCAACGTCATCCAGCCAGGTGCAAGTGGAGGAGTGGGGAATCAAAGCCGGTTCTCCCAGTTTAGAGTTTGCGCACTTAACCACTACACCAAACTGGAGAAGTTACTGTATGGCTCGGGGAGCACCTGAACTGAGAAACAGGGTACCCCCACCACTATTGATTGGAAGTTTGAAATGAAAACTTGCTTCCTTAACTGGTTGGTGGGAATCACCCATGCTAAGACGCCCCCCCCCCTCCTTAGAGTGCAAGGAACCCTTGCAGTAGGTGTCAGTGCTCCTGACTGAAACCAAAACCTAGCCAGAAGAAGTTTCAAAGTTGTATGGGAAAATACAGCTGGTTAAAACCACTCTGTGAAACAAGCACAGCAGACTGCTTTGAACAAGCTGTTAACTATTCCCAGTGTGTTACAGCTGTGCCTTTCTGGTTTTTCTTGAGTGTAGGTTTATCCTGTTACTTAAATTATTAAAATAAATCAGGATGTTTTCAAAGATGCATCTCCTGGTTTTGGGGGCAGCTTGTCAGCCAGAGCTTTTTCCGATGACTAAATACTGTGGTGGTTCGGTTTGATAATTCCTGGAAGGGCTGATCAAAAGTTTAATCTTTTGTTTATAGTACTTTTCCTTCTAATAGATTAATCCATAAATTAAATGTTTATTTTAAAATGCAGGTCTTCGGTGTACCACCTCTTTGGTTTTCCAATTATTCTCAGAGTTTAATATTCTCACTGATGCTGCAGAAGGAATACTGACCTTAATTCTTCACAGCGGCTCATATTTTTAACATGATCCTCTTGCAGAATTTTTTTCCCCGTTCAAAGTAACAACCTTCCCACCAGTCTTGTTGTGTGGGGGGGGGTTGTGGGGGGGGGGGGCTGGGGGCTGGTGTTGTTATAGAGTGGACACCTGCAGGGATTTAGCTGAAAGAAGGTTTTTGTTCAGAGTTGCCAGCTCTGTGTTGGGAAATTACTGCAGATTTGGGAGTGGAGCCTTTTGGGAAGGGAGGGACCCCAGTGTGGCATAATGCCACAGAGTCCACCCTCCAAAGCAACCGTTTCCTCCAGGGGAGCTATCTGGAGATCACCTGGGAGGGCTCTAGACCCACACCTAGAAGTTAGCAACCCTATTTCTATTATTATCTATCCATATATTTTAAAATGCCAGAATCTGAAAAATTTAAGAAGGAATAAAATAGCCAGTGGTGCAGTCTGATGTTTGTTTACTAAATATTACATTTCATTGAACTTGCTGGTGGAAAGTGCTCATAAATCACAGCTGACTTACAGAAACTCCAGAGGGTTTTCAAGGCAAGAGACGTTTGGAGGTGCCTGCCTCTGCATCACAACCCTGGTATTCCTTGGAGGTCTCCCATTCATATACTACTCAGGGCCTACCCCGTTTAGATCTGAGATCTGATAAGATCAGGCTCACCTGGGATATCCAGGTTAGGTCTGGACTTATTCCCAGTCCCAGGTAAGCATGTGTAGAATTGGCAGCCTTTCTGTGTGACCCAATTCATTTCCAGTGAAGAGTTTATAAGATTGCAGATTCAATCTCTGTTTTGTATTTTATATTCTCCCTCTGAGGCGGAGGATGTCTTGGTGGGTGAGGCAGGAACAACTTTTTTCCACTTTCCTGTCTCTGCCAAGGGAGTCTCCTGCCCAGAACTATCATGGCGGCCATCATTACCAATGGGCTTACATAGCATGTCAGTTTTGAGGTGCCCAACCTTTCTGAGCTTGCTGGCAGCTTTAGAATTTTGAGAGGCGGAGGTAAGCACCACTCCAAAATAGCTGCTGTAGCAGGTAGGGCCCAACCCAAAAGGGCTGCCACAGGAGGAGGAGCCAGGCATGTAAGAAAGGGCCACAAGATCAGGGATCAGGGATTGCATGCTTTGCTCTGCTAATGCAGCCTTGCTCCATTTGCTGTGTTTTCCCCCTTTCAAGAGAGAGGTAGACCAGGATGTAACCTCCAGAACTTATAGAATCGAAAGGTCATCTAGTCAAACCCCTTGCACAATGCAGGAAATACACAAATACCTCCCCCTCCACACCCCCAGTGATCGCTGTTCCATGCCCAGAAGATGACAGAAAACCCTCCAGGATCTCCAGCCAAAGTGGCCTGGAGAAAAATTGCTTCCTGACCCCAAAGTGGCAATCAGCATTTCTCTGGGCATGTAAGAAACGGCCACAAAAACTAAGCACAGATGCAACCCTTCCCACCCTCCCTTCTCGTGAACTGCCTAAGTTCACAGAATCAGCATTGCTGTCAGTTGGCTATCTAGCCTCTGTTTGAAAACCTCCAAAGAAGGAGAGCCCACCACCTCCTGAGGAAGCCTGTCCCACTGAGGAACTGCTCTAACGGTCAGGAAGTTCTTCCTAAAGTTTAGCCGAAAACTCTTTGGATTTAATTTCAACCCATTGGTTCTGGTCTGACCTTCTGAGGCAACAGAAAACAACTCCTTAGCATCTTCTATATGACAGCCTTTCAAGTACTTGAAGATGGTTATCATATCACCTCTGCCGTCTCCTCTCAAGGCTAAACATCTGTTGTTGATCAGTCGCACAGTTGAGTCTGACTCTTCGCGACTCCATGGACCATATCACGCCAGGCCCTCCTGTCTTCCACCGTCCTTTGTAGTTTGCTCAATTTCATGTTCGTTGCATCGATAACATCATTTGACCATCTCATCCTTCGACTCCCCTTCTTCTTTTACCTTCAGTCATACCCAGCTCCTTCAGCCTTCCCTCATAGGACTTGGTCTCCAAAACCCCTCTGGACACATTCCAGCTTGTTTATATCCTTCTTAAATTGTGGTGCCCAAAACTGAACACAATACTCTTGGTGAGGTCTAACCAGAGCAGAGTAAAGCGATACCATCACTTCATGTGATCTGGACACTATACTTCTATTGATACAACCCAAAATTGCATTTGCCTTTTTAGCTACGGCATCACAGTGCCAACTCATGTTCAGTGTATGGTCTACGGAGACCCCTAGATCCTTTTTGCACATACTGCTGCCAAGATAAGTCTCCCCCATCCTACAATTATGCATTTGATGTTTCCTACCTAAATACAGAACTTTACATTTATCACCATTGAAATGAATCCTCGCTGCATCCTCTCATTTAACGTTAAGAATCACTAACTTAACCCCTTTTAAAGCTACTAAGGGAAATGGAGACTTCTGTGGCCCTATGGGGTGACTTAAGAGAGATAGCTAGGCATGAGGTTATAGGCAGCTCTCTGCTAATGCGTACACAAGTGTTTAAAATTATTTCTTTAAACCAATTTTACCCTATTTTTGAAAGAAGACTTTAAAGATGATGTAGAAGGGGGTGGTACTACATGGGGGGGCTGGTAATAGTCACTAGAAGTGTGTATCAAATTCCTTGCAATGGGTGTCTTTATATATTGTCTATATATATTGTCTAGTGAGGTCAGTGGTTAAGAGGCTGAAATGCAGACCGGGGTAGTTCAGCAGTTTGAGACCCAAGTGCCGCATGACAGAGTGCCAACCTAGCAGTTCAAACGCAAGAAAGTGCAAGTCGATAAATAGGTCCCGCTTCAGTGGGAAGGTAACAGCATTTCCTTTGTGATCATAGAATCGCAGAGCTGGGCAAAACCAAAGCATTTTCTCTGATCAAAAAGCGAGTCCTGGAAATCGACCATAGTAGTTTGATTCCGAGAGCCCGCAGAGTAGAGTATGCTTGCCCCTATTTTTTGGTCTTTTTTACCCCAAATCTTTACTCCCCAATATGTAGTACCTTGGCAGAAAGTGAAGAGGACCTAAAGAGTCTCTTGCTCAGGATAAAAGAGGAGAGCACAAAGGTTAGCTTGAAACTCAACATCAAAAAAACTAAGATGGTATCCAGCCCCATCACTCCTTGGCAAATAGAAGGAGAAGTCGTGGAAGCAGTGACAGAATTCACGTTCCTGGGATCCAAGATCACTGCAGACAGTGACTGCAGCCATGAAATTTAAAAATGCCTGCTCCTTGGGAGGAAAGCGATGGCAAACCTGGACAGCATATTAAAAAGTAGAGACATCACCCTGCCAACAAAAGTCCATATGGTCAAAGCAATGGTATTCCCAGTAGTACTATATAGCTGCGAGAGTTGGACTCTAAGGAAGGGAAGAATAGATTGTTTTGAATTATGGTGCTGGAGAAGACTCTTGAGAGTCCCCTGGACTGCAAGGAGATCAAATCAGTCAGTCCTAAAAGAAATCAACCCTGACTGTTCCCTGGAAGACCAGATGCTGAAACTCAAGCTCAAATACTTTGGCCACCAGATGAGAAGGGAGCACTCACTGGAGAAGACCCTGATGCTGGGAAAGATTGAAGGTCAAAGAAGAAGGGGACGGTAAAGGATGAGATGGTTAGACAGTGTTATTGAGGCAACATACATGAAATTAAGCAAACTGGAGCACAACAGAAGACAGGAGGGCCTGACGTGATGTGGTCCATGGGGTCGCGAAGTCGGCCTCGATTGTGCGACTAAACAACAACAACAGCAGCAACACAAAATGTAGTAACTTACCATCCCACGTTATTGCAGAGTTTTTTTGTTGGCAAGACTGAACATTATACCTACAATGGTTTCATAAGAGGGATTTTTGAATAGGCCCTACCTACACTGACAGAATTTGCTCTTGTGGCCTTAACAGGATTGATACAAAAAGAAAGAATCCCAGAGCTGGAAGGGGCCGTACAGGCCATCTAGTCCGACCCCCTGGCTCAGTGCAGGATCAGCCTAGAGCATTCCTGACAAGTGTTTGTCCAGCCACTGCTTAAAGACTGCCAGGGAGGGGGAGCTCACCATCTTCCTCAGTAGCTGTTTCCATTGTTGAACAAATTCTTACTGTTGAACTCTTACTGTTGAACAACTCTTGGTCTCCCATCTGAGTACTAACCAGGACTGGCGGTACTTAGCTTCTGAGATCTGATGGGATCAGGCTAGTCTGGGCTAGAGATGTGAAGGCCCGGAAAAAAACTGGAAAAATTTTGGGGACAAAACAGTTTTTTTCTCTCGTTTTTTTCCTGAAGCCTTTTTTGTTTTTTCCCGAAAAATTGGAAAAATTGAAAAAAGAAAAGCAAAGAAAAAAATTGATTATGGAACATTTTATTTTAACATGATGGATAAAATATTTTTAAGACAAGGTGTTCAAATATTTTCCAAATCATTTCTAAAAAATATGTATGGTATCAGATTGATCTAATTTCTGTGCACTGAGGACAAGCAAGTCCTAGGTTACAAACTGAACTCTCCAATGCATTTCTTCTTTTATGAGGTGCTATTGTCCCAAGAAAAGAGAAAGGTTTCAGTTTTGTTTTTGCATGTGGGTGGGTATTCTGTTTGTAATAATTGTTTGGATACACTGTATTTTTAATATGCTAGTTGTGATAATTTCATGCCAAGTAAAAATGTCCATAGTCATATTTTATGTTCCTAAAGTAACAGAATGACTTTACATCTGGAAAAGAAAAAAGAAGTGCTAATGTAGCATTTTTTTTCAATTTTCCCAAAAATTTCCATTCCCCCCCCCCAAAAAAAAAAACACCCGGGAAAAAAAGAATTTTTTTCCAAGCTTCAAAATTTCTGGAAATTTTACATTTTTGTTTGTTCAGTGTTATTTGCTATCTATAAAATCAATGTTTTTGGTAACGATGTGGACTTTGTTGGGGGGGGTAGTTTATCGCCAACTGCTCCTCTTTGCAGTATATAGTGAAGGCACAAAATGCTCTCCTAAGGCTAACTTGTGAATGGGGTAGGATGACAGTATCATCTGCCTATAGCAACGCAGTAATCATTTTATCAGCAAGCTGCGGTGGCTCAATGGTTAAGACGCTGAACTGCAGGCTGTAAAAGGTCAGTAGTTCAGCAGTTCAAGACCCGGGTGCCACAAGACGGGGTGAGCTCCTGTCTCTAGTTCCAGCTCCTGCCAACCTAGCAGTTTGAAAGCAAGAAATTGCAAGTAGATAAATAGGGACCACTTCGGTGGGAAGGGAACAGCGTTCCGTGCGCCCTGGTGTTTAGTCATGCCGGCCACATAACCACGGAAATGTCTTTGGACAGTGCTGGCTCTTCGGCTTTGAAACGGAGATGAGCACCGCAACCCTAGAGTCGGATTCGACTGGCTTTCGAGCAAGGGAACCTTTACCTTTACCTTTACCTTTGGTGAACAAAAGCTTGAGTTTCTTAGATGTTGCTCCAAGGAGTTGATGTAGTAGTTAAAAAGTAGTGGAGTCAGGGTACAAGTACCCTGCTTGATTCCTTTGTCAAGTGGGATCTTATTGGAGAGATGGCCTTGCGAATGGCATCTTACTTTTAGGAAGTTCCCTCCATTCACCAAGTGGATGAGTATATAAAGTCTTTGGTTTGTTGAGGAGTTCTCAAGCTTTGCCCAGAGCCTATTCCTGGAGATGCTGTCCATTGCTGCTTGAAACCCACAAAGGCAGGGAAGAGTGCTCCATTTGGCTTAGAGCTGTACTTCTCCACTAGATGGTGCAAAATCAGGCACTTGTCTATGGTGGAATGGCCAGCTCTGAAACCTGCTTGTTTGTCCATCTGAATGTTTTCTTGACCTAGCCAGTCAAGGAATTTCCAATATAGGTATTTTAACTATAATTTCTTGTATATTAGAACGATAATTACAAGGCCCCAGTC
>NW_015172061.1:390150-391817 GCF_001447785.1 Gekko japonicus | reverse complement strand
AGAATGTGTTCTCTTAGACTTGGATGAGGTAGTGACTACCATGGAGTTTGGATGAGGATGGGCGAATAAGAATTCGGCTCCTGTTTCTTGGACTCTGTACATATGGTCCAAGCGACGTGTGGGCACTGGAGCTGATGACGGTTTATCCCATGGAGCTTTAGCTGCCTGTAACAGGACCGTGGACATGGGTAGTGCTATAGCCATTGATGTATCTAGCTGCACAACATTGAAAACGGCATCTGTAACCTGTGGTTGTGGTTGTATGACTGAAAGGCCAAGGGAGTGGGCCATTCTTTTCACGAGGTCTCCGTAGGAAGTTAAATTGTCAGATGGAGATATAGGTTGGTCATCGGCTACTGCCTGTTTAGGAGACGGCTGGTCAGGGGAGCTGTGCACATCTGAAGCCCCTGTATCAGAATCCTCATCCACAGAGTCAGAGGAATTGGCCTCTGGTAATTGTACCGGAGTGGTTTTGATTTGAGTGGTTGGATATGTTGACGGTGGGATAGGGGGACTGGGAGGACGATATTGATCTGGTCGATGTCGAGGAGGGTCATCAGAAGGATGATCCGGAGGACGTGAGAGAGTTGCTGAAGGCCTCAATCTATAGGGTGACCGTGATTTGTGGACAGAGTAACAATCCCAATCAGAGTAACCTGCTGGAGTCAACCACGGCATCGATGCGGGAGGATAAGCCCCACAGAGATAACGCAGTTGCCGGTGATCCCAGGAGAGAGGAGGAGGTGGTGGGGGCAGGAAGACTCGTGGGGATCTACTCCTATAGCGGGAGCATCTGGGAGACAGTGTAGGATCTCCTCTCCGTGTGCGGCCCCTATTAGCCCGATTATCTTTTTTTTTTTTTAAGAATTTATTTATACTTTTTCCATCAAACAAACAAACAAAAAATAAAAATCCCAGTACATTCCCATTGTACAAATCAGTTTCGGAGTGTTCATTCTACATTTTTTTCAAACCATTTATACACTTTAAACCATCTTTTCTTATAAGCGTTATCATCTCTCTCTGCTAATATCATATTTAATCTGTCCATTTCTGCTATTTCGAATATTTTTTCCATTATTTCTTCTTTTTTAGGTAGTAAATCTGATTTCCATTTTTTCGCTATCAGAATTCTGCTTAACGTGAGGATATATAACACAATACATTTATCATCTGTATTTACTATATCTGGCAAGATATTAAGCAAGTAACTTTCCGGTTTAAGCTGCAGATCTATTCCTACAATTTCTTTTATCAAATATTTTACCATTTTCCAAAATTTTACTATTTTGTCACACCTCCACCAGATATGATAGTATGTTCCTACGTTATTATTACATCTCCAGCATGTATCCGAGACATTTTTATAACATTTTGTTATTTTATCCGGTGACCAGTGCCACCTGTAAAACATTTTTAGGATATTCTCTTTGTATGGTGTAGCTCTTACTAATTTTTTCGTTTCCCACATTTTTTCCCATTCTTGCGTTTTTATTGTGTAGCCTACATTTTGTTCCCAGGTGTTCATGCAGGGTTTTATCGCTAAATCTTCCATACTTTCCTTCTGAAAAAGTTTGTATAGCTTTTGTATTTGTTTATCTGCCGAGGACAACCAAATCTTGTCTAGTTCTAACATTGTGTCATTAAATTTTGTTTTTTTGTCCTTA
>NW_015172061.1:297969-386477 GCF_001447785.1 Gekko japonicus | reverse complement strand
AAACTTTTAACTTCTGCCCGTATCTATCAAGTACTTATCAGATATTAGCAGTGTTAATTATCAGAAACTCTAAATGTCTATTTCTTTAAGTACGCCGTATAGCTTCTTCTTAGCTCTCTATCTCTTTCTGCAGCCTTGCTCTGTTCACGTGCTCTCGCCCAGCAGCTTCACTTCCACAATGATCTATCACTCCTCTTCTCTGCTTCTCTCCGCCTCTCTGCACGGCTCCACACGGCCCCCAGTCCTCCGTCTCTCCACTCGACACCTCAGGCTCGCAAATCTCCCACAGCTGGTCTCCCTGGCCTCCGCTTTCTGCTTCTCTCCGCTCGGCACCTCAGGCTCGTAAATCTCCCTCAGCTGGGTCTCTGCACGGCTCCACACGGCCCCCAGTCCTCCGTCTCTCCGTCTCTCCACTCGACACCTCAGGCTCGCAAATCTCCCACAGCTGGTCTCCCTGGCCTCCGCTTTCTGCTTCTCTCCACTCGGCACCTCAGGCTCGTAAATCTCCCTCAGCTGGGCACCTCAGGCTCGTAAATCTCCCACAGCTGGGCTCCCTGTTCTCTGCTTCTTAAAGAAACATAGAGACAACGGCAGTTTCAGGTATTTTATTTGTTCCCTCACAATTACTGTTAAGCGTTTTTATTTATAGCTTTTGTTTCATTAGCTTCTAGTCTATTCCGGCCCTTTTTCTCTACAATTTAGCTCTTAACAGTTACCAACGCTGTGCTTAATCCATCCACCTTTTCTCCCCTTTTATCACCTTCAACCCTTTTAATTCACCTATATTTTTATATTTAATGAGTTCATGGACACTTAGCTTGAGATATGTGCTGTCTTCCTCGTGTAAAGTTGTTCCGCTTCACTCCGTCTGGTCCTCCTGGGCCCGTCTTGTGCACAGCAAAGGCAAAAATCCTTTACTAGCCTTCCCCCACTTCTGCGTCGAGACAAAGTCCAAAAGGAAAAACTTCTAGCCAGGTTAAAAACGCCACTTCGCCTGGCCAGTTGTATAAGTCTCTTGCAAATAATCTCCAAAAAAGGAGAGAACCTAGACTAGAAAAAAAAGCCTAAGAAAGTGTGGGTTTTAGGATAGAAATGCATGGAGCACTGCACCACACGTCTATCCTCGTCAAGCCCCCTATTAGCCCGATTATCGATATCTAAGGGCCCATCCTTGGCAAACAGACGAGGAGGATGATTTTGAGTGCTTTTAGGGATCTGTCAATGCCGAGCCCCATCGATATCGGCATGGCACTCCGATACCGTCGATGTCGATGACTGAGCAGAGGGAGAGGGATCACTGCCACCCGCAATCCTTGCAACGCTTTAAAAAGCCCCACTTCTTCTCCATAAAATAAGCAAAACGGAGCAGAAAAAGAGGTGGGGGGAGCCCGAAGGCCAGAGTGAGGTAAACGGAAAAACTTCCCCCTAAACAAAACAAAGTCCTTTAAAAAAACAAACAAAAAAAACCCAACCAAAATAAGAAAGGTAGAAGTGAAAAATAAAGAAAACTGAGGAGAAAACCGAAGAGCCTCTGAGGAGAAAAAGCTACCGATCAGACCGACGAAAGAAAGGTGCTTCCAGCGCAGCGGAAAGAAAGGAACTGGCGGGATGTCCGCGCCCACCCCTCTGGGCATGCGTGGTGGGGTTCCTGCGCATGCCCGAGGTCTGGGCACGAAAATCCGTTAAGAGCTTGCTACAATGCCGATCGATCCAGCACGTGCGCACTATATCCCATGGGTGTGAAGCACAGAGACCACGTCAAAGATCTTCAAGACACATACAAGATGGTACCTAACACCGGCGCGTTTAGCACATATAACTCCTACTACAAGCCCATACTGTTGGAAGGGTTGTGACCAAAACGGGACGTTTAAGCACTGCTGGTGGGACTGTTTTCATTCTTGCTGCAAAGACTTTAATAGCTCAAAGATGGAAATCGAAAAAATCCCCCCGTTTGAGCCAATGGTTTATGAAATTATTTAGCAGTCTCAGATAAATTAGCACTCCAGATGTTATCATTTCATAAAACTCAAAATTCTTCCAAATTTCTAGAGAAATGGTTTCCTTTTTTTGAATATATTACTTCATCTCCGATTAAGAAATGGTCTACACCAAAGAAATGTTTGGACTTTGTGTTCTATTGATTATTTAAATAATATCCACTTTTATCTGTTGAGAACGATTTTACTATGTATAAGCTACCTATTTGACTGCTTATTTTAAATGTATCACAATCTATTACCACTGTTTAAATTGAAGTTGTTATTGCTGTTGTATTTGTTATTTAATATATATATATATATAAAAATTAAGTGTTAAAAAAGACCAGCAATATTTTATTCCAAGTATAAGCTTTTGTGTACAACCACACTTTTTCTTCAGAGAGGGAGAGGGGAAGAGGGAGAGAGAGGGTTAGTCAGTCCTGTGTTTAAGACCAACAATGTTTCATTCCAGGTATAAGCTGTTGTGTGCAAGCATACTTCTTCAGAGAGAGAGAGAGAGAGGAAGGGAGGGAGGTGGGAAGGAAAGAACCAGAGAGAGCATGAGAGAGAGAGAGAGAGAGAGAGAGAGAGAGAGAGAGAGACCGAGTCCCATGGCACTAGGAGAAATTCCTCTTTCCAGTTCTAATAGATGGGAGAGGAGAGAAACCTAACAGCACAGCTTGCATTCCTTATTAGTGAAAGGGAGCAAGAGTCCAGCAGCACCTTAATGATTAACAAAATTTGTGGCAGGGAAGGAACTTTCATGAGTCACTACTCACTTCTTCAGTGCAATGTGAGCATCTGTCCTTATATCTTGGAGAGTGAAGTTATATCAGACACCAAATGACAATAGTAGGCATTGGTAATGAGAGAAGAAACCTAGGTCTCAATTCAGTCTAGGAGTTTGCATTGTCTTGAGCTTCATGATCAGTTGCAATTCAGCAGTCTCTCTTTCTAATCTCCCTTTGAAATTCCTTTGTAAGAGAACTACTACTCTTAGGTCAGCAACTGAATGCCCTGGAAGGTTAAAATGCCCCCCACATTGGTTTTTGAATGTAGTGGTTTCGAATAGTGGTAGAAAGAGTAAGAGCCCAGTAGCACCTTTAAAGATTAACAAAACTGTGGTAGGATATGTGCTTTTGTGAGAGTCACTGTTCACTTCTGCAGACTTGAATTTCCATTTATTCTTTGCATCCTCCTGGACTGAATCCTCCTGTACCAAATTGAGACCTAGGTTTTCTGTTTCATTACCAATGCTGATATCTCCATGTCTCTGCAAATTACACCAATGCCGATATCTCCATCCCTCTGCATATCACACCGAATCCAATCACACCTGCTATTGCCATTCGGCATCTGAAATCATGTTTATATCTCCGGTACCTTGTGTTACATTTTATGGCACACATGGCCTGGCCTCACAAAATGACATTTATGTCAGATCTGGCCCTTGTAACAAATGACCAGGTCCCTTGTGCCGAAAGGATTCCACACTGGGCTCTCCAGCCCCAGAGGGATGCGTCGGTGGAGATCGACACTCGTGGAGGAGGATGCCAAAAGGGCATGCCGGAGAGCAGGTGCTGAGGATGAGACCACCAAGCGAGAGTCGACGACAGCGGGTGGGATCGACAGGATTTTGTGCCACGGACTGTGGAGAGGGTTGAAGGCACGGAGAAGACACAGTTGGAAGGGACGCATCCTCAACCTGGCATGACGGAAAACGAAGACAGTAGATGCAAAATGCCCCAGGAGCCTCATAACGGACTGAGCAGACTGGCGGGGAGAGGTCTGGAACTGGGAGACCAAAGTAAGTATGTCGGAGGCCCTCGAGTTCGGGAGAAACGCGGTCTCGAGGTTGGTATCGAAACGGGCACCCAGAAATTGAAGGGCCTGGACAGGTCGGAGAGACGACTTGGTTAGGTTGACACAAAGCCCGAGGGCATGAAGGAGAGACAGGGTTGTTTGGACATCTTGGAGGAGCTGGTGTTGGGTGGAGGCAACAAGAAGTCAATCGTCGATATAGGGATACAGGGCAATCCCCCGATGATGGAGGTTTGCAGCCACCACAGCCATCAGCTTGGTAACAACCCTCAGGGCAGTGCAGAGTCCGAACAGGACCTGATATTGATAGTGTGCATTGCCAACAGCGAAACGCAGGAACTTTCGATGCTGTGGATGGATAGTGACATGAAAGTAGGCGTCCAGGAGATCAACAGAGGCGAGCCATGCCGCCCGGGGAATCAGTGGGAGGATAGATTGTAGGGTGACCATTTGGAACTTGTGGCATCGAATGTATTGATCGCGATCCCGGAGATCCATAATGGCCCTGAAGCAGCCATCCCTCTTCGGTACGAGGAAATATTTTGAATAAAAGCCTAGGGTTCGTTGTGCTTCCGGGGGGGGGGGGTGACAACATAATGAGGTAGGTTGGGAGGCAAAACGAACCCTATGGCGTACCCGACCCGTAAGATGGTAAGGACCCAGATATCGTTTGAAATTTCTTCCCACTTTTGTAGAAAGGGGAAGAGTCGGGTCCGGACGGGAGGGGTGTAAAATGGAGGAGATGGCAGGCGATCAAAGTGGTCAAATGGACTGCTTGGGCTGCTGGGATTTTTTAGGGGCCTGTTGGCGCACCCTATTGGGATAACAGAAGTCATAGGGCCTCTTTCTCCAATGGGAGGTGGGTGCAGGAGATGGCTGGCATCTGGCATAATATGGTTTCCAGGAACGGTACCGGCGTCAGGGTGTCAATGCCAAGACACCCAGGTTCTGAGCCTGCTTCTGATTATCATCGACAGCCTTTAAGGCTTCGTCAGTGGTAGAGTGGAAGAGACCTTTGCCATTGAAGGGGAGATCCTCAATCCAGAATTTCACGTTGGGCTGTAAAGAGGTACCTCTTAGCCAAGCATGACGACGGAGACCAACGGAGGAGACAAGAACTTAAGAGGAGCAAGTGATAGCATGATGGACTGAATTAATTTGCTGTTTCGAGATCGTGCAAATTTCTGATAAAGCTCCTGACAACGTTGGATGGTGTTCCTCCGGAACAAACTGTAAGATGGGACGGACTGCATTAGCCACATTAAACGCATAGGCCGACAGATATGACAGGTAGGTGTCAATACGAAGATTCATAGAGGCGAAGGAATACAGCTTCTTCACAATAACATGGATTTTGCGGCCCTCATGACTGGGAGGAGCAGAGTGGCAGGCAGATTGCTTCGATTTCGAGGAAGATCGTACGACCATGGAATTCGGCGGAGGCTGCCTGAAGAGAAACTTCCTCGAGCTCTCTTGGACCTTATAGAGAGCTTCGTATTGTCTGGCAACCGGGGGAATGGAAGCGGGATGAACCCATGTCACCTTGAGGGCAGAAAGGTGGACCGGCAATAGAGGCAGGACCGTAGAAGGTGGGAGGTCGGCCTGAACAAGCTTGTGAACAACATTGGTCACAGCCGGGGATTCAGTGGAATCCTGGACCTGAAGCGCGGAGGCCAACCTGGTTACAAGTTCCAGATACGCTTTTGGGCCTTCAGTACATGAAATAGACCCCGAGGGCCGAAGCTCATCGCCGATGTGCAGAATATCGACTTTGAGGTCTGCCGAATCCAAATTGTCAGAAATTGACATGGGAGAGGAGGATCTCCGCTGTCGAGTGAGATCAGCTGATATCGAGTCATCAATAGGGGGATGAAGCCCAGGTTCTGAGGGAGAACACTTAGGGGCATCCCTAGGTCTCGAGAGCTCAGGAGGCTGGTCAGGGGTCACAGAGCAGGCCGAAGTCATGGACTGAGATCATCTGGTGTGATCCAAAGTGCGTGGATGCTCATGACGTTCGAAGTGATGAAGCTGATCATATCGGTGTTGGCGAGGAGTAGGAGATATCGGATAATAATACGGATAGTAATCTGGCCGATCCCGTTCATCAGGAGACCAATATTGGTCATCAGAAGGCGATCCCGAGGGAGAAGGCAACTGGCAACGAATAAGACGCTTTCGATCATATCGAGATCAGCGGCCAATAGAATGCCCCCTGCCCTCCAAATGATGGATCGGGATACGTGAGTGTGGCGACTGAGATCGAGAGTCCTGGTGACAAGACAAGTCAGGAGAGGATCTTGTAGATTGACCCAGCGGAATAAGGCCAGAAGCTGAAGAGAACATAGGCGGCGGTGTCGGAGGTCGCAAGGTGGACTTGTTAGGTATAACAGTCACAGCAGGGGTCGATGTCGTTAAGCCAGTAATGACGACTTGGTCGACAGCCGAAGTCGAAGCTGATGTCGAGGGCTTGACTTTAGATTTCGAGGAAGCCTTACCCTCAAGGCCGTTTAGATTTCAACTTTGGTGCCTTCGAAGAGCTGTCTGATTTTTGAGAGACAGTTGAAGCCATGGCAGGGCGCAAGGCTGCCCTAAGGCGAGTCTCCCTATTACGTCGAGCTTGTCTAGTAAAACTAGCATAATGGACACAGCTATTGACTCTATGGGATTCCCCGAGACAAAAAAGGCACAAATCGTGACCGTCGTTTGAGGGAAGTTTAGCTGGGCAATAACGGCACAGTTTAAAAAGCTTTGTTTTGCCCATACGTTCTCCACCCCACCCACTATAAAATAAAGGGGGGGGGGAGAGAAGGAGAAAAAAGAAAGTACTTTTTAAAAATAGTTAACAAGAGAGGATCAGAAATGAAGATGGAAGGCAATGAAATAGAGAGAACAGAAATGTATACTTAGCTGAGGCAAGTACGGAGCAACAGAAACGAGGTGTGAACACACAGGCGGTTGAAGAAAAACTGAGTGGGAGGTGGCTCTCCCCCCCGCTCCAGGCATGCGCAGTACGTGCCTGCTCCCCAGGGCGGGAAGAGAGCCCGCCAAAAGCTTTCTGAGGCAAAGCTCTAGAAGTTTCTCCGGTCGAGGTCGTGCGCAGGGGCCCAACCCATGTGTGGGACTTCACAGAGACCACGACGAAGATCACATTGTTAATATGTTGTAGTTGAGCAACAGTATAAGAATTAATGCCTTATGAATAATGCACAATTTTTGTATATTCCTAAGAAAGTAGATTACAAATACTAGCTCAGCTTTTTTGTGTGTAAAAATGCAAATTCTCCTACCTTCTCAAACTTCAGTTTTACTGGCTTAGGGTTGGTAGCTGTTACAGCTTCAGCAATTTCTTGCCCAATCTTAAAAGACTGTTCCTTAGTAGCGCCTTTCAGAAGTACAAACATGCTGCAATAAAAGGCTGAGAAATCAGGAATCTATTTCAAACATTTCTCAATTGTTAAAGCTACACATAATGTGGTTTTCTCTTATTAGGACTGAACCCATAAACCTGACTATAATGTGACCAAAACTGATATTTTGAGACCTATCACATAAAATCATTGCTATTGATATCTGTGCCTTTTGCAATTGTGGGTGACAGCTCACATGAAAAGATCATTTGGGTACAACCATGCACAGCTTTTGTGCAAGTACAACTGCTGATGACTTTAAGTTCTCTAAGTCCCAGTCCATGCTGATGTTAAAGTCCTCTTACAGCAGAGTCTGGCAGCTCAAAGATCACAAGTTTAAAAAGTGAAATGAGAGTGTAATCCGCATTGCCTCAAGATAGAGGAGTGCTCAAGTGGCAAAAACTACTTGAGAGTCATCCCCTTCTGTAAAAACCAGGACTAAACTGATAATTAGAAAATGGCAAAGGATATCTTTTAGAATGTTTGAGGGCCCTATCAATGTAACACAATAAATTCAATTGTTGTTAATTCAGGCTTCCTTCCCTAAAGCACTTCTGTTGCAGGAAAAGTGAACCTTACCATCATTCAAAACGCAACAACTGACTGCTAAGAAAATGTATCCTCCAAGCCACCTACTGCAATTTAAGCCTGGATTGTGGTTGCTTGAGTGTCCAAGAGAAAGACATATACCTTTTGAGGAACACAGTTGTTTTAAAGAGAAGAAGGGAAAATTCTTGCTCATCAACATGGATATCCAACCTCAGAGACTCAATAATGGTTATTACTTTTAAAAGACACTGAGGAACAGAGGGGAGGGGAAGACTTGATCTTGGACATCTCCACAATCCAACTTCCCAGCCCTGATAACTTCTCTTTCTCTAATGAAACTTCTGGGGTTAAAGGAACAGATTCTTCCTTTCCTTTTTACTGTACATGCTGAATTGATACTGACTCAAACATCTGATAGCGGTATGCTCATGTTGTCAATGTGCTTCCTCCAATCCCAACTAAGCAGCTACCCTCCTAGCTGGTAGTCTACAAAGTGGAGAAAAAGAGATTCTGGCTTTAATACTGGAGCACCGGAAAAAACTGCACAGCAGCAGAGACATGCTCCAAGTGGTGACATGGGTGGGAAAACAGCCTAACTACATAATGCTGTTTAATAAACCTCCCAAATGAAAGTTTGTTTTTCAATTACCTGTCTGTATCCCCATACACAACTCGTGCTCCCCATTTTTTGGTATCATTCACCAGTTTTATTGCTCGCTCCAAAGTCTCTCTGGCTTTGTGCACAATACTGTCACCAATCTGTAGATTAAAGATTGAAAATAATGTTTACAAAAATTCTCTTTCTGGATTACTCATGAGTCTTCTGGAAGAAAGGACAGCTAGAAATAACAAAAAAATATATGGTATTCCAGCAACAATCCACCAAATTGTATTGCCCACTCTGTATATATCTCATGGAATCTTCTAATTTTAAAAAAAGAGGATATTTTTTATCACACTCTTCCTTAAAGGAGTTCTTGGTATTGTACATGGCACTTCTTGCCAGATCTGCGCCATGAGTAAACCCCAGCCAGGGAAAACCCCGGGTTGTTTACTGCACCTTCACCCAACCCCGAACCGGCCCTGGGAGGTGATATCCATGGATAGCCTTCTGTGCTTCTTCACTGCTGTAACGCTTGCTTATCTATAGCCGTGCAGGTGGTGTGGTGTCTGGGAGTGAGGGAACCGTGGGAGCGCTGTTGGTTCCTAGCTTTTGGCTCTAACAGCCTGGGGCGCCTTCTCCTGCGCGCGGGAATGTGGCTAACTGGCCCAAGGAAGGGGGGGGGTTGTATACGAATACCCTATATTCCATTATGCTTGTAGAGGCGATGCCATTCTTAACAGTGCCTTTGTTATCTATTGTTCATCTATAGCTCTTCAATAAAGTATAACCTTTCTGATAAGTGTGTGCTCAGTTGTTGGCTGTGGAACCTGACAGCACTGTACCAGCCTCCATTTTATTATCACAAACTTGTGAGGTACGTGATGCCTAAGTTTAGAAAGTAAGTTTCATGGCTCAATGAAGATCTGAATATGGTCCTAGTCCACCACTGTAACCCCCACACTACACTGGCTCTCCCTCCTGTTTATTTATTTAAAACATTTTTGCTCTGTGTTTCCACCTGATCAGTGTCCACAAGGTGAACATAAAAAACATTTTAAAAATCAAGAATTAAAAATACACCTAAAGTTATAAAATAATTCAATTAAAAACACAAACATACAACACCAGAAGGAGGGCCAGTAAGCGTTATTGGGGGTATACCAGATGTGGGGGGAAAGCCTAGTGGAAGGCATCAATAGAGGGAGGGGAGGGAGTTCCAAAGTTCTGGTGCCATTACTGAGAAGGTCCTATTTTGGGTTGCCACCTGTCTAGCGTCAGATGATGAGGGAAACCAAAGCGGGGCCTCCAGAGTGTACAGGTAGGTTCATATGGGAGAGGGAGGGCCTTAAGGTATGCTGGTTCCAGGCCATACAAGGCTTTAAAAGTCAATACCAGCACCCTGAACTAAGCTGGAAGCCAGTGAAGATGACACAAGACTGGCATGATGTGGTTCTTACAACCCATTCCAGTCACTTTGGTGGCAGCATTCAGTTTTTTAGCCTTTATCCATTTCAAAACTGCCTCCAGGCACCTGCTCATAGTTTCCACAGTCTCCTTGGGATCTGCTGGTAGTGTGAGATCTGCGTATTGATGGCAACTCAGCCCAAATCTCTGGATGACCTCTCCCAGTGGTTTTACATAGATGCTGAAAAGCATAAGGGACAAGATGGAACCTAGGGGAACACTGTAGGCCAAAGGGCAGAGCAATCTCCTAGTGACACAATTAACAAATCTATACAGCCAATTCACCATTCAGGGTGTTTTAAATCTTTAATAAAATGTCCTCATCAGAACACTTGGAAGCAGGTTGTTATGCCTGGTTGGCAAGTCTGAGAATTAGCAATTACCTTATACTTAAATTACTTTGGTTTCTGTTCCCTAAATCTTAGCAGTTTAATTACTCACCTCTATGCATGGCATCCTTCCAGAAAAATTTGCAGCAGTATAACCAAAAGTGACATTAGCTATAAGTTTAAGACCAAGCTGCCGTGCCTGAAGCATTCGAGTGATAGCTTTGTCATGCTTGTAAGTTTTCATAGACTGCTTCACCATTATTCTAGTCTTCAGAATTTCTTCTAGCATTCTTGGCAATACACCCTTTCTTACAGAAGGCTGCCACAAAAACAAGGACAAAAACATTAGATATCTTCCTCTCCCTTTGTTGGTTACACAGTTACTGTTTGCCATGTGAGTACAGTAAAAAGCTTTGTTATCTGGCACTTAATTCTCCAGAATGTTTGGCTAACCAGCACAGTCCACAGGGCAAGCCCCTCTTCCTCAGCTACCATACTCCTACAGCTGGCAGCTTGATGCATCTAGCTGTTGCTGGGCTTCTGACAAAAAGAAGAAGAGGAGGAAGAAGAAGAGGAGGAGGCGGAAGAGATTGGATTTATACCCCGCCCTTCACTTGGAGTCTCAAGAGTGGCTTCCAATCTCCTTTCCCTTCCCCTCCCCACAACAGACACCCTGTGAGGTAGGTGGGGCTGAGAGAGAGAACTGCTCTTGAGAGAACAGTTCTGCAAGAACTTGTGACTGACCCAAGGTCACACCAGCAGCTGCATGTGGAGGAATGGGGAATCAAACTCAGTTCTCCCAGATTAGAGTCCGTGCTCTTAACCACTACACCAAACTGGCTTTCTTAACCACTAAACCAAACTGACAACTGGTGTTGCTAACCAACATCATCTGTGGGTGCCTCCTTCCCCCTTAGGCTGCCTTAAGCTTTCAGGAGGTAGTAGGCCCCACTCCACTGACAAAGTATCTGGAACAAGGGTGAGTTTAGCAGATGAGCAAGGAGAGGGTAAGTGGCATTTTTATATCTATATATATATAAAGGTAAAGGTAAAGGTTCCCTTGCTCGAAAGCCAGTCGAATCCGACTCTAGGGTTGCGGTGCTCATCTCCATTTCAAAGCCTAAGAGCCAGCGCTGTCCAAAGACGTTTCCGTGGTCATGTGGCCGGCATGACTAAACACCAAGGCGCAAGGAACGCTGTTACCTTCCCACCGAAGTGGTACCTATTTATCTACTTGCAATTTCTTGCTTTTGAACTGCTAGGTTGGCAGGAGCTGGAACTAGAGACGGGAGCTCACTCTGTCATGCGGCACTCAGGTCTTGAACTGCTGAATTACTGACTTTCCACAGCCTGCAGTTCAGCGTCTTAACCACTTGAGCCACTTCAGACTGAGGACCGCAAACCACACTCCAGGGGAAAGAAACTCAATGACAGAAGACAGAGAGACCATTTTAAACTTTGAAATCTTTAAGAACTTGTTTAATTTTCTGAGGTCAAGTGTGGGCCTATGCCTACTATCCCTTTTAACAAGAAAAAAACCTTGAGTGGAAACTTTGGGATTGGAGCCCATCCAGGACCCTCTCTACTGCACCCTTCCATAGGAGTTCTGCCAATTGTACCTGGAGCTTGGGGTAGCGATTATCTATTGTGGTAAGACTGAGTGGTAGGGAGGGTGGGAGAGGAATTCTAACCTGTAACCATCACAAACTATGGACAAAACCCAACTAGGAGTACTTATAACCACTGGGGCGGATAGTCAGAATTTTGGTGGGTGTTGACCCTGCCCCCTCTGGGGATTTTGCTGGCTGGACCTGGGCCATGGGGTACACTTCAGCTTTGTAAAAGGGAAAGCCTGGAAGGGGTGCTGAAGATACGAATACGGCATTTAAGCCTGCTGTTGCCTCTGACAGTTTGGTGTAGTGGTTAAGTGTGCGGACTCTAATCTGGGAGAACTGGGTTTGATTCCCCACTCCTCCACTTGCACCTGCTGAAAGAGCAGTTTGTGTCAGAGCTCTCTCAGCCCCACCCACTTCACAGGGTGTCTGTTGTGGGGAGGGGAAGGGAAAGGAGTTTGTAAGCCGCTCTGAGACACCTTTGGGTAGTGAAGGGCGGGGTATAAATCCAATCTCTTCTCTTCTTCTTCTCTGATCCCTATAGAAGGGGGTAGCAAAGCCATGTTGCCTCTGAGGGTAGCATTGCCTCTGGGCAGGATCAGAAGTGAAGACACTCAATGATTTGGTCATTTGGTAATTCTTTTTCATCACTGGCAGGAATTCATCAGAGGTATGTGAGAAAAGGCTTGACCCTTCAAAGGGAAGATCCTCAACTTTGCAGTGCGTCTCCAATGGAAGAGCCGTGTTACGCAACCAAAGGTATCTCCAGAGGACTATGACAGAGGCCATGGAACTGGCCTATACATCCACAGCATGTCTGATTGCATTAATTTCTTGATTAGAGAGCCTAATTGCCTCTGACTGGATAAGTCTGGCCACTGACTTGGAGTCATCAGGCACCCTGTGTAAATACTGAGAGAGGCTTTCCCAGAGGAAAAGTTGGTAACCCCCCCATAATAACTTGGTATTTTGCCACAAAGAAATTGAGAAGAAGCGTAGAACTTTGTCTGCTGGGGACAAATGCTGGCTAGATATGCCTGCATATCTTCCGTAATCACAATGACAGAGTTGGGTGGATGGTCAGAAACTTGCAGGAGTCTTGCTTCACCCTGTTTAAGTTTTCAATCTTGCAAGGGGTGGCCGGAGTAGAGGCTGGTTTGTGCCAGATCCGCACTGTGAGGGAATGCCACTATACCTGGAGAGTGAGAGTACAGGTGGCTCAAGATTCTGTCCTTTGGTCAGCTGTCCAAAGTGGCAACATCAATTTGAGAGCTTTTGCCATTCTCAGCATTTGCTCTCTGTAAAGGCAAAGATCTTCGCTGTATCATCAGGTGATGGGTCTGAGGCTCTCTCAGAACTGTAATGGCATGCCACCAAGACCTCTTCATCCGGCACATGGTACAGAGACTGGAACGGGATCATGCTGGAATGGGCATCTGTATACCCACATGTATACAGCACCCAACTGCTGGGGTTGATGAACAGTCCACCTCTTTAAGTAAGATGGTGACATGTAGTAAGAATGGCACTGGAGAGGACACGCTTGCTGCCAAGACAGTTGAGGACCCAGTTCTGAAAAAACAAGCTGACCTGCAGGAATACTAAGTTGGTCCTTGTCAGCATCATAAAAAGAGCCTGTCAAAGAGGCAAGGTGTGGTGACGGGGTGCGTGGGGGAACCAAAATGATGTCCTGCTCTTCAACAGGTCCTTTGGGAGACTTGTGCCATCCCAGTTTGGGAATGGAATCGGTCTTCTCCTTGTGCTTGGATTTTTTAATGGCTCTTTTGCTGGTGGCTCTGACTGGGAACAGGTTGGAGCCCATGCATCCAGAAACAGAGACCACGGGTGCCTAGATTGTGACACCAGGGCTACTGAGGATGCTCTTTTCGGAGGATTCAGAACCGTCCTAATGGTCAGGCCCACAGGAACCCAGAACAGGGCTCAGAGGTTGAAGCTGAGGTTGCACGACCTGAATTGGTGGAGTCTGAACTCAGAATAGACTTGGGAGGAATGAAGGTGGATAACGCCTTCTCCCAGCGTGCGGCTTTCAGCCAGGAAGCTCTATCTGATCGAGCCTTAGGTGTGAAGCACTGGCAGATGGGACAAGCACTAACACTGTGACACACTCCCAAGCATGTGAAGCAGAACTCATATTTGTCAGTGTGCATCATCTTGGTCCTGTATTTTGCACACTTTTAAAACAGTGCCTTGGTTGCCATGACTGGGCATCACAAGCAGCCAAAAGATAAAAAATTCAGGGTAGGTTAGTTGGATCTCACCTTCCCTGCAAAGGACTCCAGCTGGAGCCACCAAACATGTCTGAAAAATCTTCCTTCTCAGACCAGGACATTGAAAACAACAGAGTGTGCTAGAGTGTTTCCTAACCACACAGTGGTGAAAAAGGAACTGAGGGAAGGGTGAATCCACTGTTGGAGCATGTGATGCCCTGTGCAGGAATATCCATACACATGGTGACCCATAAGGGGCAAGGCCCCCCTTTAGGAGTTTTTCGCTAGAAAAAATATGTCTGCGCAAGCACAGTCCCAATGTGGGGCTATACTGAAAACTGAAGATGAAAATCTCTAAAATATTTACCTTTCTTCAATTCTAAAATTTCAAGTGCTACTTTAAAGAAAAGATACAGCCTACATCGAAAATATCTTACAAGAGTTCTTTTTGATGCTATCTTCAATTTACTTTCAGTAATGTTTTAAATTTTTTGAATTGCAATAAATACAAATTTCGTAAGAATCAATGGAATTTAGGCAACAAAACCCAATGATTATCGCACCATTGTCAATGCAACAGAACCATTCTGAATAAAGTACTACCTTGACAAAAGCAATTCCACTAGGTGATACTGTGATATCATGCCGAAGCTGATACAGTAAATCTGGAGTTATTCTCAGAGATGTGCAACCAAATTTAAATTCCTCATACCTTCAAAATAAGAGAAAAATGAATGAACACAAGGTAACAATACATAGCAATGACTGCTCTCTCCTAGTGGCTGTATAACAACTATTTTTACTTTCTCTGCATGACTTCCTCAGCCCAGCTGCATTGTTTAACACATTACAAAGGTGATCCTGAAGTCACTTTGGGATTCTCAGTCTCCCACTCCTCCCTCCCCCTTGAGTGCATCTAGGAAATTAAAACACTTATGTGGCAAACCACAGACAGGTGTCCAAATCACATATTATAGTTTGTTCTTTGTCCTTCGAACTTGAACATAAATTGTAGTTAGAATCCTGCTTTGGGGAATAGAGAATAAACCAGTTTGGAATTCAGACTATGACTGGAATCCAGACTATGATGTGGTACCTAAAAAGGCAAATGTGATTTTGGGCAGTATCAACAGAAGTATAGTGTCCAGATCATGTGAAGTGATAGTATCACTTTACTCTGCTCTGGTTAGACCTCACCTAGAGTATTGTGTTCAGTATGGGCATAACAATTTAAGAAGGATATAGACAAGCTGGAACGTGTCCAGAGTAGGGCGACGAAGATGGTGAGGGGTCTGGAAACCAAGTCCTATAAGGAAAAGTTGAAGGAGTTGGGTATGTTTAGGCTGGAGAGGAGACAACTGAGAGGTGATATGATAACCTTCTTCAAGTACTTGAAGGGCTGTCATATAGAGGATGGTACAGAGTTGTTTTCTGTTGCCCCAGAAGGTCAGACCAGAACAGCAGGTTGAAATTAAATCAGAAGAGTTTCTGGCTAAACATTAAGAAGAACTTCCTGACAGAGCAGTTCCTCAGTGGAACAGGCTTCCTCGGGAGGTGGTGGGCTCTCCTTCTTTGGAGGTTTTTAAACAACAGAGGCCAGATGACCATCTGACAGCAATGCTGATTCTGTGAACTTAGGCAGATCATGAGAGAAAGGGCAGGAAGGATTGCCTCAGTGCTTAGTTCTTGTGGCCCTTTGTTACACACCCAGGGAAATGCTGATTGCCACGTTGGGGTCAGGAAGCAATTTTTCTCCAGGCCAATTTGGCTGGAGATCCTGGAAGTTTTTTGTCATCTTTTGGGCATGGAACAGCGGCCACTGGGAGTGTGGAGGGGGAGGTATTTGTGAAATTCCTGCATTGTGCAGGGGGTTGGACTAGATGACCCTGGAGGTCCCTTTCAAATCTATGATTCTACAGAAGAATTTAGCCTCCTAGCTACAAATTAGGTGAAGGAAGAAAGGATTAGTACCCGATGAGCTCAACAATTCCTCAGGTTCATTCCCATAACAACAATCTGTTTATCATAATGTAAATCTCACTAGCCTTTCTCATGTTCCAGATCCAGTCTCATTGTGGGTCTCTCTATGCTGTCTATCATTTCCCTTTCTGGCTTGCCTGTCTCATCTCTCTTGTCAGTTCTATTCTCCTCCACATGGCTTGTGCGGTTTGGTATCAAGGTTTACATTATTAATACTTACTTTCCTAAGTTCTCAACATGTCCCAAGCATGTGGAATAACAGTAGTTGTATGCTATTATTATAGATGGATACAGAGACTGGAAGTCTAGTACGAGGACAGCATTACTGTAGAAACGAGACTCTGGCTCCATTATTAGAGGAATGCATTGTGGGGCTCTCATTTGAGCACGCTGCTGGATACTAGGTGTCACAGCAATATAATTCATTGGTTTAGCAATGCGTAACATCATTGATTCCACACGGTACTACAAAAGAAAACAAGAATATTTAAGAATTACTGGTCAAAGTTAAATGCTGCTTTATTTTTCAGACACTGTTCTAAAACTGCTATAAATGTAATAACATTATTCAACCAGTAGCTCAGCTCTCCTCCACAATGAAAGATGGGCTGTACCCTGTTATAGGGCTGTTCCTTCAAATATGGATCTTGACTACAACCCAAAAGAAAAGAGCACAGGGTTACTGGTCAGACAATCTTTTAAATAGGTTAGAATCAAATTTACCAAACTTCCTCCTAAAGTAAACAGGGTCACTTAGATACGTTGACTATTCAAAAAGTAAAGAAGAATTTACCTGTGATCCCCTAGTTAACACATGCAAGAACTGAATGCCAAACAGCCTTGCCATTTCACTTGTTCTGCCAATCAAGTCCAGTTGATCTAACAGTTGGAGATTCCCACGAACACGGCTAATGTAATAATCAACCATTTTCCACCTTTAAATTTGAAGCAAAGGGGAAAAAAACCTTCAGTCTGAAAACAAGAGATAGTCTCAAACAGAATAAATGTTTAATTTTTTTGCAAATAAAATTCTTTTCAACAAGATCTGAATTGCAGTACACAAGGGATGTCCGTTCTTCCACTATTATTTCTAGAATGACTTCTAACTTAATTTCAGACCTTGCCATTTCAGAAACAAATGTCTGTGAGGCCAGCATGCATTTCCTGCATGGATTCTAATTCCACTCTTTCTTTAGGTGGCAGAATGGGAAAACACAATATCTTCTTGGCCACTTTTGAAATAAGGAATATGTTGTCATGGCAAACAGGAATCCAGGCTTGTTGAAGAATATTATGTTTTCATCATGCCTGGAGACACAAATGCCATTACGGGAGTTTTGAAGTAATGAAAGACAGGTCGCTTACCTGTAACTGGTGATCTTCGAGTGGTCATCTGTGCATTCACACCTTTGGAATATAGTGTGCCTGCGCCAACCCCGATCGGTACTTCTAGAAAGCAAAAGAGATTTTTGCGCCTGCTCCCCAGTCACGTGCCGGGCTCCAGTGCGCATGACTAGGGGAGTGGCACGACAATCCCACCAGTTCCTTCTGACTTCTGCCATCAGTCTCAGAGCAAAGATAAGAGGACCGAAAGCAGGGGGGAAGGAGGGCGGGTGGTGTGAATGCACAGATGACCACTCAAAGATCACCAGTTACAGGTAAGCAACCTGTTTATCTTCTTCATGGTCTCTGTGCATCACACCTTTGTGAGATTAACAAGCAATACACACCTACCTGGAGGAGGAAGCTGAAGGTCCTAGGCATGCGCCGCTTGCAACACAGCTCGTCCCACTGCAGACGCTGATGAAGACGCACATCAAGGGCATAATGTTTCACAAATGTGTGAGGAGTGGCCCAGGTGGCTGCGTTGCAGATATCGCTGAGTGATGCACCTCTCAGGAAGGCCTGGGTGGAATGCACATAGCTACTGCCTGGGTGGAATGCACCCGAAGCGGGCTCGGGAGTGGCTTATTGACCAAAAGACAGCACAGCTTGATCGTCTCCACAATCCATTTAGACAGACACTGGGAGGACAACTTCTTTCCCTGCCCCAGTAAGGCATGGGAGACAAACAGAGCTGGGGACTGCGGTAAGGGTCACGTCCTATCCAAGTAGAAAAGCAAAGCTCTTTTTACATCGAGCATGTGGAGACGATGTTCCTCAATATTCTTAGGAGACGGGAAGAACACTGGAAGAGCGATGTCAGCCCTTAGATGAAATTCAGACACGACCTTTGGCAGGAAGGACACATCCGCTGCCAGAGCAACACCATCATGGTGAAAGACCAGGTATGGTGAATCACAGGGAAGCACAGATAGTTCATTTACCCTCCTGGCCGACATGATGGCTACCAGAAAGGCAGTCTTCCAGGAGAGGAGTTGCAAACTGCATGTAGCCATGGGCTCAAAAGGCCTGCCCATTAGCTTAGACAGCACTAGAGGCAGGTCCCAGGCTGGTGTGGGGCCCCGAGCCGGAAGAAAAAGGCGAGTAAGACTCTTCAGGAACTGTTTCATTCGTGGGTGAGAAAAAACAGAATGACCATCCACCGCAGGGTGATTAGCAGAGATGGCGGCCAAATAAACTCTCAACAAGGCACAACTAAGGCCCAAGTCCAAATGGGACAACAGGAAAACAAAAATCGCAACCAAGTCCAAAGGGGGTGGAGGCAACCCCAAGGAATGAAGGTAAGCCAAAAACTTTTTCCACTTTCCATCATAGGAGGCACGTGTAGCAGGCTTACAACAGTTCAGCAGAACATGGTCTACCCTGCTCCTAATCTGTGCTACTGGATCCTCCATGCCGTGAGTTTGAGGTGTGGCACATCGTGATGCAGCACCTGACCTCCCTGAGCAAGGAGGAGATCTGGTGCTGGTGGAAAGTGGATAAAGGAGCCCTTGGATATATGGAGTAGAGTGGGGAACCAGTGCTGTTGTGGCCACCATGGAGTCACAAGGATGGCCCAAGGGTGTTCCCTCATGATCTTGTTGATCGCTTTGGTGAGTAGAGGAATTGGTGGGAAAAGGTACACATGCTTGGGGGATCACAGGTAGAGGAGTCCATCTCCCAAGGACAGGGGATCCCTTCCCACCCTGG
Source organism: Gekko japonicus (assembly GCF_001447785.1). NCBI lineage: Eukaryota > Metazoa > Chordata > Lepidosauria > Squamata > Gekkonidae > Gekko > Gekko japonicus. The sequence continues at coordinate 367,407 of NW_015172061.1, read as the reverse complement.
AGCAGAGCAGGTGACATTTCACGTTCTGGCGTGTTGCAAACGCATCCACTTCTGGTTGCCCCACTCACTGAAAATCAGGTGGAGATACGCCCAATTGAGTTCCCACTTGTGCAAGGATGCTTCCCCTCTGCTCAAGAAGTCCGCCTGCACATTCAGGGACCCAGGCAGGTGAACCGCTATGAGAAAAACACCCCATGATTGGCATTCGCCCCAGATTTTTAAGGCCAGTCGACATAGTCCCCTGGACACCGTCCCCCCTTGATGGTTGAGGTAGCACAACGCTGTGGTGTTGTCTGTCAGAACTGCAATTGTGTGGTGAGCCACGAGATGATGAAACGATCTAAGGGCATACTGGATGGCTAACAGTTCCAAGAAATTGATGTGTTTGTGAGCCACATGAGATTCCCACTTGGCGCACATACACATCCCTCTGAGATGTGCTCCCCATCCCCACAGAAATGCATCTGTGGTGAGAGTCATTTCTGGGGTGGGTGAATGGAACGGAGCTCCCTCCAAAAGGTTTTGTGGGTCCTCCCACCAGTCCAAAAAGTCCAGCACTTGTGCCGGGAGGATGAACCATTGGGATTGAGGTTGAAGCTGAGGACAGGACCACTTGAGGAACCACAGCTGAAGTGGTCTCATTTGCAGTCTGGCAAATACAAGTACTGCTGTAGTGGCAGCCATCAGCCCCAGGAGCCATTGGATCCGTTTTGCTGACACGTCCCCTTGCTGTCGCAGAAGGCTGATGAAAGCGATAATGTCGCCCGCCCTCTTTGGGGGGAGAAATGCCCTGCAGGCTGTCGAGTCCAGGATAGCTCCAATAAACTGGACCATCAATGAAGGAAGGAACATTGATTTTTTTCAGGTTTACTTTCAGTCCTAATGCCTCCAGGGTGGTCAAGGTCAAATCTATGTGTTTGAGCAGGGTTGCTTAGGAATTTGCTACTGACAACTAATCGTCGATGTACAGAAAAATCCGGACACCTAGCAGGCGAAGGTGGCAGTGGTGACCACCATAAACTTCATAAAGACTTGGGACGTCATTGAAAGGCCAAAAGGGAGGGCCTTGTATTGAAAGTGCCCCTCCCCTACCACAAAACGCAAATCATCCTGTGAGCTGGATGAATAGTCATGTGGGAATATGCACCTTGTAAGTCCAGAGTTACCATCCACACTCCTTGCTCGAGAAGTGGGAGGATGCTCTGCAAGGTCGTCATTTGAAATTTCCGGTAAGCAATGAAACGATTTTGGTTTCTGAGGTCCGTGATAGGACGGAGGCCTCCGTCCTTTTTGGGGACTGTAAAATAACTGGAATAAAAGCCGTGATGATGTTGACTTATAGGAACCGGTTCTATGGCATCCTTTCGAAGAAGATTTTTAACTTCTTCCAGGAGCACACCTGATGGTGGAGTGAGTGCAAAATTGGAGGTCATGGGAGTCTGGATAAATTCTATAAGGTATCCCTCTTTGATGACAGAAAGTACCAACTGATCTGATGTTATCCGTTATCAAGAAGACAGGTAAGGATACAGGTGGGTTGGGGTGTGTGAGAACGGACAGTTGGAGTCAAAGACTCTGTTTCTGGGCCCTAGGAGTCTTTGCCCTAGATTGTGTGGCTGATGAGAACTTAGGTTTGTTGCCATAAGGGCGAGAAGACACATTTGGTGATCGCTGCCACTGCATCTCTGGGGAGGACTTAAGTGAGGATCTGCGGGACCACGACTTGTTCCAGGGTTTTGTCATGCCTTGCTTAGGGGCCGGTGTCGCCCCTAGATTGCGAGACATCTTGATACTCCTGTCTAGGTCTTGTAAGACGGTATCCATCGTAGAACTGAAAAGTCCTTCGCCTTCAAATGGAAGGTCTTCAATGAAGGCCTTAGTATCCTGTTGTAAGGCTGTGGCTCGCAACCATGCATGGCGCTGAAGGGTAACTGTTGAGGTGAGCGTCTTAGCCGCCACGTCCAATGTATGCTTAGTGGCACTGAGCTGGTGCTTAGTCAAGAGCATGCCCTCCTTTTGGATCCTCCTAGTTTGGCGATTGAAGTCCTCAGGGAAGGCTGCAATAAACTCAGACAACTGCTCCCAGAGCATATTGATATCTCCCCATACAGGGAGTATAGTTGGAAGTCTTAATGCCCAATGCTCCAGTGGAATAAAATTTCCTTCCAAAGGAGTCTAACTTCTTCCCTTCCTTGTCAGGGGATGAGGAATGCCTTTCGAAGAGGAGGTGACAACCACCGAATTCGACTTGGGGTGGCTGAACAAAAACTCAGCGCCTGTCTCTTGCACTTTATACATGTGATCTATCCTCTGGCTGGAGATGGGGCTGGAAGCCAGGTGAGACCACGGAGCTTTGGATGCTTGCAACAGGACTGACATCATCGGTAACGCGACAGCTGTTGAAGTGTCCATCTGTACTATATCAAACACTGAATCCATAACTACAGGTGGAGGCTGAACAGTCGACAAGTTCAATGTATTAGCCATACTCTTAATGAAGTCTCCATAGGACTTAAGGTCCTCCGATGGAGAAATTGGGAGGTCCTCTGGCTACTTTCTTGGGTGGCGAGGGCTCCACTGTAGGATCGGGATTTTCATCTCCTGACTGAGATGAGGCCTCGGAGGAAGCAGAATGTTCTGAGGGTTCCGAGAAGGACATTGGGAGCATCAGTGTCAATGGAGTTGGTTTCGGTGGACCTTTAAACTGCGGGACTGTCGAGGGCGGTGGTCTGGCTACTCTGCCCGTCGGTCTCGATGGTTGTGGTTTTACAAACTCTGGTGTCGGAGGATCTCGATACCAAGAAAGTCAAGAGGAGGTGGATTGACGCCCACTCCACAGCATGCGGCGGGAGCCATGGCATACCACCTGGAAAGGGATAGGCTCCATACAGATACTGCCGCTGCCATTGCTTTGGGGGGGGGGGGGGGGGGGCAGATGGACTGACCTTGATGATCGATCTCGATCATCAGAGCAATGTGGCGAGGGATGTACAAAGTTGCTAGCTCCTTGGTCCAAGTGAAGGCTCTCAACACTGGAGGACCGGGATAGTTGCGTCAAGCTGGATAGGATGCAGTGAAAGCGAAAGCGGTACACTTTGTTGCTGCTCATGACCAGAGGAGTCAAGCCAAACCGCCCCAGTGGAATTTGATTCTGTTGCCTGATGTGGGGTTATTGGAGCTTTAGCAGAGCTCTTTTTGTGTTTCTTATGCTTGACAGGCCATTTGTCCTTGCCCTCCCAGCATTTCTTAGTGGGAGTGTGGGCTTCGGACTGGGATGTTTGGACCGAGCATTTCAGCACTGGTCGATCAACATTGGAATGGGTTGGTGCCGGAGACATCACGGCCGTCGATCCTGACACAGGGGTCGACATAGAGGCGTGTCCCGAAGTGTCTTCTGATGATGCCATCGGTGAGGGGGCCAACTCCTAAAGTGCGACACAAAGTCTAGTAGCCCTATTCTTTCTCATTTGCTACGAGAACTTCGCACAATGAGCGCAGGAGTCTACTTGGTGTGATTCCCAAAGGCACAGGAGACAAAGGGAGTGTCCGTCGGGGGGGGGGACTTTACTACCGCACTTGAGGGCACCATTTGAAGAAACCCCACCGTTTGGATATAGGCCGGGGGGGGAGCAGTCTGCCGAAGCAAAAAACCCAACGAAAATACTCCAAAATAGCTAACACAAATTTAGTCTTTTCACTAACAGGAATCTCTCAAAGAGAAGAAAAAGCCAGAAGGCCAAAAAGAAGTTACCGACCAAAGTAGAGAAGATCCTACTAGAGAACTGGCGGGATTGTCGTGCCCCTCCCCTAGCCATGCACACTGGAGCTCAGCACATGACTGGGGAGCGGGTGCGAAAATCCCTTTCACTTTCTAGAAGTACCGATTGGGGTCGGCGCAGGCGCACTATATCCCAAAGGTGTGATGCACAGAGACCACGAAGAAGAGCCACAGGTTCAAAGTTGTTTACATTAAGTGACATGAATCAGGAGGCCTGTATCCTCTCAAATTGGATTGCATTGTATCATTAGAGTTCTCTTCTGGATAGATATTTGCTCTCCCACCAGCTTAAAAGGGTGACAAGGTGAATACATTATATATAATGATTTTTCAGCTATCATGAATAGATGGCTGACAGAAGTGTGATTATGGTATGATCCTAATACTTTTAACTATAGATCCTTGAAGGGTGAAGATTCCAAATGACCTTGATCAGACTCCAGTCTAGATTCCTGTCTGGAGACAGAACAACCTTGTGGGTATATGATCACTCCAGATGTTGTATGACTCTTGGAAAGGGCTCAAGTAAAGCAGTTGAACAATGGGTAACTCTACAAAATCTATGGTGGAATTTTTGGAGATTTTATCAATTGTTTCGTTGGGTGAAGAAGAAGAATACATTTCTAAACCTCAATTTGCCCTGTTTTAAGGTGTCTCCTTCCCTTCCTCTCCCCACAACAGGCACCTTGTGATGTAGGTGAGGGCTGAGAGTTCTGAGAGAACTGCGGCTGGTTCAAGGTCACCCAGCAGGCTTCATATGGAGAAGTGGGGAATAGAGGTGTGCGTTCGGATCTACCTGCACTGAAAATATACCTGAAAAATACCTTATTGGTACTTTCTGGGTATATTACAGCATCCCAAATGTATCTGGATTTTCTTGGGGAAAGAAAACAAAAAAATCCCAAAAAAATCCCAGATATCTCAGATTGCTCCTGCCTCTCAGCTGTTTGTTGGGCTTCTACTGCAGTCCCTTTAAAGTATAAAGAAGCCCTGATTAAACTGGACTGCAGGAGAAGCCATCTCAGTCAGGGTCTGCGTGTCTTGGGGAGCAATCTCCCCGCAGCACAGCAGATCCTGGGCCTGGCAGATCCTGGGCTTGGCTTCTTGTGCACCCCGGTTTAAAACAGACAGGAAAAAACATCCCAGCCAGGATCTGAGTGCCTTGGGAAGCAAATTCCCCGCAGCATAGCAGTTCCTGGGGCTGGCTTCTCAAGCAGCCCGGTTTAAATCAGGCTGCAGGAGAAGCTGTCCCAGCCAGTGTTCCCTCTAAGCTGAGTTAGTGTGAGCTAGCTCACAGTTTTTTAGCCTACGGCTCACACATTTTTCTCTTAGCTCAGGAAGGAGGGCTCCAGAGCAAACTAATTTATGCAGCAGCCAAATTACTGCTCATAGCTTTAATGTAGCTCACAAAGTGGAATTTTTGCTCACAAGACTCTACAGCTTAGAGGGAACACTGGTCCCAGCCAAGATATGCGTGCTGCAGGTTTAAATCAAGCTGGTTTAAACCAGGCTGCGGGATCTGGGATTTTTGGGAAATCCTGAATTTCTTCCAGGTCCAAGAGACCCAAACTGAAAAATACCAGTAAAAAAACAAAAAAAACAGCACACCCTTAGTAGGGAATCAAACCCAGTTCTCCAGTTTAGAGTCTATTGTTCTTAACCACTACACTATGCTGGCTCTCCACAATGGGTGATAATGTTCATACTTTAAAGAAATGACTGTCTCCCCTCTGCTTGGATATGTTGAGGAGAAATGGGTCCCGTATCATTGCATTTGTTGTGGGGCTAATGGCACTGCTGGGAGAAGTAGTGTCTTGGACCTCCTATGTGTCCTTTATCCACTGTATGCCAAGAGAATCTTTTATATGGTTGGAAATTTGAAGACTGATTTAGCTGGGAACCAAATCTGTGAAATCTCAGTTTTTCAGATGTTACCTGGTAGGGAGAGAACTAGAATTTGGTATAGCCAAATGCAGAGACTTTTCCTCTCTGTTTTGTCTACAAAAGACTTAGTTTATTTACTACATTTATATTCCACTTTTCCAGTTATCTGCTTATGACTGGTTCACGTAACAGTTTCTTTCTCCTTCATAAGGGAGACTATAACGGAATGAATCAGTTACTTCAGAGTTTCTTTCAGAACTGTTCCTAGCTGTGATACTATGGCCAAAACTTGGACATAAAGTCTGTCAGACCCTGAGACTGGCATCTGCATGGTATGTCACTATGAATGAACTTGCTTAGGGGAAGTGCTAGTATGTGATACATATCTTTTCTCTATTCAGATTAAGAAAGCTCTGACAAAATAAAAGTGTGCCACTAAAGCATTTAGGATAGGGTCTCAAAGTGCTCTCAGTTCTGTAATCTGTGGAGTCCTTTGGTTAGACCTCCCTTCTGGAGGTACAGCTTTTGATTGGTTAAACTTACAGCCAATTTCATCAATTCACTCTGTAATATTTGTTCAAAAGCAAGCAGTACTCAAAGTTACAGGTCAAAGGTACAGGTCTAATTCCTGATCTGCTAATGCATCTCTGAGGGGGGACAGCTGCATAGGTAGTCTTAGTCTACTGGAGGGAATACCCAGGTCTTAAAAACCAACATCTTATCCAGCTTCTCAAGGAGAAAAATTCTGCCTAGCACCACCTCTTCTCAAAACTGATCTGATCCCAGCAGCTCCCTTTCTTCTAGAGGAGACTAGAAAGATAATGAATGTAAGCCTTCAGAAACTGGAATACAGGAAAACTGACATCCTTAGCAGGTGCACTGCCTTTCTGTGTTTTGGTTGCGGGGGGGGGGGGGGGTTTTTGGTGGGGGGGGGGGGGGGAGTCTTCAGGTGACTGCTGTATTTCTTCTGTTTCATACACTGAATCTTTGCTCATACACAGTAATCTCCCATTTAAAAGTTCATCCCAAAGGTGGATTGGCACCTGCTAAGCCTCTTTTGTAATTTAGTCACAGAGTCTTATTTTCCTGTTCACAAGTCTGAGAAAGACAGCGTCAAGCTCTGCTGATGTACTGAAGGCTCCTGAACAGCTGCTACCAGCAGGATTGTAGGAAGGAGGTGACTGAGGGTGTGACTATGTCACACAAACATGGATTTTGTGGACCAATCTCCATACATCATCTTATGGCCACACCACAATTGGGGCTACTTTATTGGTGCAGGCCAGTTGTTGCCCATCTGGCTTGACCCTTCAAAGCCTAAAGCTTTGACTTTTATCATCAGATCAATTCAACAAACTAAAGGAGCAGCCTTCTGAAGACAATGACAAGATAATCAGTGCAAAGATGGTCTGGGTATGCTAGAGTGATTCTCAAGATCAGGCCCAAATGTACAAAGGTAGGAACAAACACCATCCAGTAATCTCAGTATGCTGTACCAATTCTCTGATAAAGTTCAAAGCAGAATTATTTAGTAGTTTTGGTGCACTACACTGAATTTGGAAGACAGGCCCAAATAACGAAGGCAGAAACAGCTGGTACTGTGCAGTATGTGAGGGGGAAATGGTAGTTGTGGGGAAACAATACAGCAGTTGTTGTTGTTCAGTCACACAGTCGAGTCCGACTCTTCGCGACCCCATGGACCAGCTCCCGCCAGGCCCTCCTGTCTTCTGCTGTCCTCTGAAGTTGGCTCAATTTCATGTTCGTTGCGTCGATGACACTGTCCAACCATCTCATCCTTTGCCGTCCCCGTCTTCTTTGACCTTCAATCTTTCCCAGCATCAGGGTCTTCTCCAGTGAGTGCTCCCTTCTCATTTGATATTTGCCAAGGAGTGATGGGGCCGGATGCCATGATCTTAGTTTTTTTGATGTTGAGCTTCAAGTCCACTTTTGCGCTCTCCTCTTTTACCCTGAGCAAGAGGCTCTTAAGGTCCTCTTCACTTTCTGCCATCAGAGTGGTATCGTCTGCATATCTGAAGTTGTTGATCTTTTCCCCAGCAATCTTAATTCCCGCTTGTGATTCATCCAGGCCAGCATTTCGCATGATGTACTCTGCATATATATTAAATAAGCAAGGCGACAATATACATCCTTGTCGTACTCCTTTTCCTATGCTGAACCAATCAGTTGTTCCATATCCGGTTCTAACTGTCGCTTCTTGGCCCTTATACAGGTTTCTCAAGAGACATGTGAGGTGGTCTGGTACTCCCATCTCTTTAAGGACCTGCCATAGTTTGTTGTGATCCACACAGTCAAAAGCTTTAGCATAGTCAATGAAGCAGAAGTAGATATTTTTCTGGTACTCTCTTGCTTTCTCCATAATCCAGCGAATGTTGGCAATTTGATCTCTAGTTCCTCTACCTCTTCGAAACCCAGCTTGTACTTCTGGTAGTTCTCTATCCACGTACTGTTGAAGCCTAGCTTGTAGGATCTTGAGCATGACCTTGCTAGCATGTGATATGAGTGCAATTGTGCGATAGTTTGAACATTCCTTGGCATTGCCCTTCTTTGGGATTGGAATGTATACTGACCTTTTCCAATCCTGTGGCCACTGTTGCGTTATCCAAATTTGCTGGCAAATGGAGTGCAGCACTTTAACAGCATCATCTTTTAAGACTTTGAATAGCTCAGCTGGAATACCATCACCTCCACTAGCTTTGTTGTTAGCAATGCTTTCTAAGGCCCATTTAACTTCACATTCCAGGATGTCTGGCTCGAGGTCAGTGATTATACCGTCGTGGTTGTCAAGGACATCGAGGTCTTTCTTGTATAGTTCTTCTGTGTATTCTTGCCATCTTTTCCTAATCTCTTCTGCTTCTGTTAGGTCCCTACCGTTTTTGTCCTTTATCATGGCCAGCTTTGCATGGAACGCTCCCTTGATTTCTCCAACTTTCTTGAAGAGATCTCTAGTCCTTCCCATTCTATTGTTTTCTTCTATTACTTTGCACTGTTCATTCAGGAAGGCCTCCTTATCTCTCCTTGCTGTTCTCTGGAAATCTGCGTTCAGTTGGGTAAATCTTTCCTTTTCGCCTTTGCCTTTCGCTTTCCTTCTTTCCTCTGCTATTTGTAAAGCCTCATCAGAAAGCCACTTTGCTTTCTTACATTTCTTTTTCTTTGGGATGGTGGTGATTGCTGCCTCCTGTACGATGTCACGAACCTCTGTCCATAGTTCTTCAGGCACTCTATCTATCAAATCCAGACCCTTGAATCTATTCTTCACCTCTACTGTATATTCATCAGGGATGCGATCTAGGTCAAACCTGAATGGCCTCGTGGTTTTCCCAATTTTCTTCAGTTTAAGTCTGAATTTTGCAATGAGTAGCTCATGATCTGAACCACAGTCAGCTCCAGGTCTTGTTTTTACTGACTGGATAGAGCTTCTCCATCTTTGACTGCAAATTATATAGTCAATCTGATTTCGGTGTTGCCCATCTGGTGATGTCCATGTGTAGAGTCGCCTCTTAGGTTGTTGGAAAAGGGTGTTCGCTATGACCAGTGTGTTCTCTTGACAAAACTCTGTTAACCTTTGCCCTGCTTCATTTTGCTTTCCAAGGCCAAACTTGTCTGTTATTCCAGTTACCTTTTGACTTCCTACTTTAGCATTCCAGTCCCCTATGATGATGAGGACATCATTTTTTGGTGTTAGTTCTAGGAGGTGTTGTAGGTCTTCATAGAACCGGTCCACTTCAGCCTCTTCTGCATCAGTGGTTGGGGCATAGACTTGGATTACTGTGATGTTGAATGGTTTGCCTTGGAATCGGACAGAAATCATTCTGTCATTTTTGAGATTGTATCCCAGTACTGCCGTCCTTTTGGCTTTGGCCCAGCCGCTTCACTCTTTCTGGGGTTACTTGTACTTGCCCTCTGCTCTTCCTCAGTAGCATGTTGGACACCTTCTGACCTGAGGGGCTCATCTTCCGGCATCATATCTTTTAGCCTTTTGTTACTGTCCATGGGGTTTTCTTGGCAAAGATACTGGAGTGGGTTGCCATTTCCTTCTCCAGTGGATCACGCTTGGTCTGAGTTCTCTGCTGTGGCCTGTCCGTCTTGGGTGGCCCTTCACGGCATACCCACAGCTTCATCAAACCGCTCAAGCCCCCTCGCCATGACAAGGCAGTGAAAAAAATCTGATAAGCAATGGCTTTGGGGAAAGAGATACAGCTACAAAGGGTTCACCCTTTCGAGGTGCTCCTGAGATGATGTGTATGAATCTTTTATCTAGGCAATTTTGCTGCTAGCTCTACAGAACTGCTGAGAAAAACAATATGAAGGCAGCAGGATCTGGTATTCTTAGAGGCAGTCTCCAGACAATTTCTGACATATAGGCTTGGAACCAAAAATGCACAAGCAGCAACAAACTGATTTAGTACAGTGCTGCTTGTGCAAGATCTTGTGCAACACTTAGTGCTTCCCTCCCTATATATTATAAAGCCCAGAAATTGGTTACACAACATCTTGTGCAAACGGAAATACAAATGAGAATATAGTAATGCTGACCAAGTCAAGTGGCTACTGCAGTCTTTTTCTTGCATTTCTACTTGCACAAGACCTATAGTGCAACTGGAAATTTTCCACTGAATCCAACTCATAGTCTGCTTCCCAATGGCCTAAAAGTAACAGAGTTTTATGGTACAGCAAGAGACAGAACCTGGAGAAGATGCACCTAGTTTGCGAAAGCTTATACCAAAATAGATCTGTTAGTCTTGCGGCACCTTAAAGACTCCTACTTGATACTGGAGAAGATATTGTATTTTAAAAATTATTTGCAGCTGAATTAGTAAACTATATGTATTTTAAATTTAAAAGGTGAGTGACTTATTATATCACTTACAGGTTGGATGGAACCACAACTGCTTTCTATTCAATGCAGCTGTTTTATAAACCACTGTACTTTCCCTCTTAATTCCTGTTGCTAGTTTTTCCTTCCTGTATACCACTATCATCATATATTGCTATGAATAGAATGAGTCCAGATTAAGTTTTCTGTTAACAGAAAGTGGTGGAGGGGGGAAAGTTCTGCTCCCCTGATAAAGTCGCTTCCATGAACAGAAACTCAATTTTGGAACCAACCCAATACATTTAACTTCCCTGACTAATGAAATGGAACCGCAATTGTTTTAATGTCTGATGCAAGAAAGAAACAGAAAGGTGACTACACCATAAAATCCTGTAATATTTAAAAAGGGGCAGCATCAAGACATAGGCTGTGGTCACACACACTAAACAATCCACTTTCAATCCACTTTCAATCTGGATTTTTGCTGTGTGAACTGGCAAAATCCAGTTGGAAAGTGCACTGAAAGTGCATTGAAAGTGGATTATTTAGTGTGTGTGACCGCAGCCTTCATTTGTTTTCTTTGCAGCATAGCTATTATTAGTATAGTCAGCTCCAATACTATGTATGTAATGCCTTAAGTGCAGAATCAAGTACATAATGTCTCAAACTATTCCACTTTTCTGACTATGCTGAAGTGGCCATTGGTCCAAATTACTTTTTTTTAAAAACAATTTTATTAGGATATAATAATAAGTAAAATTTTATGTCATATAACAAACTTTTCATATCCTTTTATCCAAATATCTCCCCCCCTTCTGACTTCCCACAGTGCTCAAACCTCTATTACATTCTTGAATTTTTTCTCCTTTTCCAATTCTTTCACAACATAATTCTTTCAGGTAACGTATCTTTTTATCTGTCTATCTATACATGTTTAAATTTAATCTAAATGTCTACCCAACCTTAGTAATTGTCAAAGCAAAATAAATTGTTTTTTACATCCCAGTATTTCTCCAAGTAGTCTTTAAAGTCTTTCCAATCTGCAAAAAAAATCTTCTGCTTCTTGATTTTTAAACTTTCTTGTCATTTTGTCCATCTCAACCATAAAAAGTAACTTTTTCAACCATTCCCAGATATCGGGAGTTCTTTCGTGCTTCTAACATTGAGCGTATATCATTCTGGCAGTTGTAATCATATACCACATTAAAATCCGTTTTGCAATATTAACTTCCTCCATTTTAAGTCCCAAAAGGAACACTTCAGGTTCCTTCTTAATTTTACATTTCATTATTTTTTCCATCTCTGTATGGACCTCAGTCCTTTTTTTTTTTGCTTTATCACATGTCCACCACATATGGTAAAAAGAGCCTTCTATTTTTTTACATTTCCAACATTTGTTTGATAAATTGTTACTTATATTCGCTATCTTTTTTGGTGTCATATACCATCTATACATCATCTTATATCAGTTCTCTCTTAGATTATTACATGTTAAAATTTTCATTGCATTTTTCCATAAAAATTCCCAGGATGACCTATATATTTCCTTATTCATATTAACTGCCCATTTTACCATCTGCTCTTTCACTGTTTCATCTTCCATATACCATTTTAGCAAAATCTTATACATCTTAGATATCATCTTTTTGCCTCCTTCCAACCACAAATTTTCAATTTCATTATATTTTTTCCTGAACCCAAATTCTTTTGTATCTGTTTTAAACAAATCATAAACCTGTCTATATTGTAACTAACCATATTTATAGTCCATTTCTTCCTCTGATTTCATCTCAAATGATTTTCCATCAGATTTCAAAATATCTCTATATTGTAACCAGTCCTCTCCCTTATAAACCTAATAAGGTTTAATTACCTCTGCTGGTATTATCCAAAGTGGTCTCTCATCTGAAAAAAACCTTTTATATTTAATCCAGGTATCAAATATCGTTCTTCTGATACCATTGGTCCAAATTACTTAAATGATGTCAAACTGGTTATACATTAATGATAACTACAGTGCAAAGACAACATTAATGCATCTAATTCTCAACATGGCCTCATCTGCAGATACTTAAATCTATGGCTAGGGTCATAGAGAGAGAAGAGAGATATTTCTGGAGGCTTGGGAGACCCTCAGGTTTGGAGAATATGAAAAAAATTAAAAGGAGGTGGTTTAATCCCCCAAATGCAGACAAGGTACCTCTGCTGGCTGCCTTGGAAGATGAAGGAGGGATGGCTGCTGCAGCATGGGCAAAATAGATGGTGGGCAGGGGAAGGTGGGAAAGCAGGAATCACCACTGCCTCCCCACTGCCCCTGTACAGAGAACAGTAGGGAGGGGAATGGGTGGTCAGGGAAGACAGAGCAGCTGGGAAATGGACCATTGGGCAGGCAGAGCAGCAGCCAGGTAAGCAGAGTGGGGGGAGGAGATGGGTAGGCAAAGCTCCCCCTCCTCCATAAGTTTCTCAAAGGCCTGGGGGGGGGGGCAGGAGCCTGAGAACAGATGGGAGAACAAGTGAAGGGGGAAGGGTGGGATTCCCCCCCACCACTGTGAATAAACAAGTGTGTCCCTCCTTGTTTGTGTTTCAAGTGACTGACCTGAGAAAATAGATATGAATACTGATTATGTATCTGGGACTTACAGGAGACCTTAGTTGTAGTTGTTTTAAAATCCTGCTTATTAAATTGTCATCCCTGTTGACACATATAGACTAGATTTTGAAACAGAAAAATATTTTAAAATACTTGTAACATATAATTACCTATAGATGTCTGACTTGTTGTCAAACCAATCAGACAGATTGCGAGAGGTAAACAGTGGAAAACGCTGGTGAAGTACATGAAAGCCCACATTTTCAAAGGTATAATTAGTTAGAGTCACCTAGAATAAGAGCAGACATGATTATGTGTGTAGTAAGATCTTTCAATAACTATAAGAATCCCAATGTCTTTTTAGTATTAAGGCAAAAAGAACAGTTGCATAAACTTGTTGGTCACATTGTAATGTGCTACTTTATATCTGATCATGTGGGGCTCTAGTCTACTTGTCATAAACTTTTTATGTTTTTAATGGTAGACTCCTATGCATGGTTACTCCAGTCTAAGCCCAGTGAAATCAGCTGACTTCAGCTGAAATAACTCTGCACAAGATTGGTCTGTATGCTACCATCATTACCACCAGTTATAACAGAAATATGTAAATAATGTATTTATGCTAATAAAAACTGAAGTTATGGTAGCACAATGCAGGTACTAGTTTTGGTCAGGAAACAGAGAGAAAAACTGGTTAAGTGAAATATGTTAAAGAATACAGAAACACGCTTTTTAAAATGTGAAACTATGGTTTTTCAAAACATTTAAAAAGATTTCACATTTCCTGTACTGACAGAATCTTATGAAGGGACATAGAAAATGTGTAAATTACGTGAATAGAAAACTGTTCTGTTACCAAAAATATCATAAGAAACAGCTAACAGCTATTTTTAAGTCAGTGTATAACAAGTGAAACCAGGATAATACAAGTTAAATTTAGCAACTATTATAAATTTCTTTACCATCTTCAATATAATTTTGCTGGACTTTACCTCATTTCTCATAATTCTCCAAATATTTAAGATAACCCGTCCAACAATGTTTATTTCACTCATTGTATCAGACCCATATTCATCTTGCTCTGGAGCAAATCTATTCTCTTTTTTATCATCTAAAACATTAAAAGAATATTTTAATCACTCAATCAACATTACTACAAAACTGAATATAAGATTAATCAAAAGAAAACAGCCATGCCAGGATATGTCCTGAAGGTACACAATGGCAGCAACTGTGCTGAAGCTAAGCAAGCCTGGTCAGTGCTTCAACGGAAGCTTGCCTGGGAACATACATACAAGCATATTAAAGTCCATTAAAGATAAGTAAGATATAAATTCTCAGCACCTATATGACTAGGTGGCCAACATCCTTGAAAAGTATGACACATCTCAAGTCTATAATATGAGATGCCACCGTTAAGTGCTTCAGTGCCACTGAGCCAGAGTACACAGCAGTGTACAACAAGAGAGGGAGGAAGGAATGCAGGTCTAACCCTGAAGCATGAGGGGGGAAAGGTGAAGAAAGGAAAACTACCTTATTAGGAACTGGTATAACTGATTTATGGTATTTCAAAAATAAGATCTGTTCTTTAATGAATGAAATAGGGGAAAGAGCTCCCTATTTGTAAAAGGTCCAGAGAAATTATGTTCAGGCTCCACTATGCCATACCCAAGTTTACAGACTCTCCATTCTTGTCTACACATGCCAGAAAAGTCATTGCCTAGCTTACTTGGGAACACACATACACCACAAACCAGAACAAAGTTTGAGTCCAGTAGCACCTTTAAGACGAACAAAGTTTTATTCAAAGTATAAGCTTTCGTGTGCAAAGTGTTCTTTGCACAAAGAAGTGTGCTTTGTACATGAAAGCTTACACTTTGAATAAAACTTTGTTCATCTTAAAGGTGCCACTGGACTCAAACTTTGTTCTGCTGCTTCAGACTAACATGGCTACCCACCTGAATTTTACTATAAGATCAAATGCATTTATGTGAATTTATCTAAATCTTTATACTTTTCACTCATACAACAGTCTTTATTACATAAATGTAAACAGGTTGCTTACCTGTAACTGATGATCTTCGAGTGGTCATCTGTACAGTACCACACATGGGTTGGGTGCCTACGCATGACCTCGACCGGAGAACATTCCAGAGCTTGCCTCAGGAGTCCTTTTTGGTGGGCTCTTTTCCCCCACTGGGGAGCAGGCACGTACTGCGCATGCCTGGAGCGGGGGAGAGAGCCGCCTCCCACTCAGTTCCTTCGACTGCTACAGGTAAGTCCTATCAACTCAAGGTGAGTGAACAGGAGATGCCAGCAGTGGGGAAGGCTGGGTGGGATTGTGGTACTGCACAGATGACCACTCGAAGATCATCAGTTACAGGTAAGCAACCTGTTTATCTTCGTCATGGTCTCTGTGCAGTCCCACACATGGGTGATTAGAAGAGCTGAACCAGGTGGAGAAAGGAGCTGGCAGCTGGAAGACACAATAAACAGGTTAGGACATAGCAGTATGATTTCAATTTACAGGTCCTACCTGAAGAAGCAGAAGCATCAGGCGAAGAGAGATCAGAGCACCACCTGGCCAAATGCAGCATCCTGGCGAGCTCGAATGTCGAGTGCATAGTGGGATACGAAGGTCGATGTCAAGGACCACATAGCCGCAGCACAGATGTCTTCCAACGGGACACCAGCTAGGAAGGCCGTAGAAGTCAAAACTGCTCTTGTGGAGTGAGCAGTGATACAGGTGGGTACGGGTTGGTTTGCCAACTCATAGCAAAGGGCTATGGTGGGGGTAACCCATTTCAACAATCTTTGAGAGGAGACCGGCTCACCCTTGGACGGGGAACTATAGGCAACAAAAAGCCTTGGAGACTTTTGAAAAGACTTTGTTCGATGGAGATAAAAGGAGAGCGCCCTCTGGACATCAAGGCAGTGCAGGGCTCTTTGAGGTGCGTAAGCCAGGTTCGGAAAGAAAGTAGGTAAAACAGAAGACTGAGATAGATGAAAGGCAGAAACAACTTTAGGTAGAAAAGAGGGATCTGGCCGGAGCACTACCTTTTCCTTGTGGAAAACTGTATATGGGGGATCTGCACGCAAGGCAGAAAGTTCCCCTACCCAGCAAGCCGTAGTAATAGCAATTAAAAACGCCGTCTTCCACGAGAGGAGTTGAAGCTCCACCGAAGCCATCGGCTCGAAGGGCTTAGCTATGAGTTGCGTCAAAACTAGAGACAGACTCCAGGAAGGCACAAGCTGCTTTCGAGGCTGGCAGAGATGAAGGAGCCCCTTAAGGAAACACTTTGTCAGGCGGTGTGAAAACACAGAAGGGGTGATATGCTGAGATGACAGCCAGGTGTACTCTAAGAGAAGAGTATGTAAGGCAGGATTCCTTCAAGGATACGATGTAGGAGAAAATCTCCCGTAAAGAAGTGTGGGTCGGATCGAAGCAGTGTTGCAAGGCATAAAATTGGAACCTCCACCACTTCAGATGATTGGTATTGCGGGTAGTCGGTTTCCTTGCGTTAGGCCATACATTCAACACCTCAGGTGGGAAGTCTACTGTAGGATCTTCCATGCTGTCAGCCTGAAGAAGGTTGGGTTGTGGTGGAGGATCTGGCCTCGATCCCTGAACAGAAGATCTGGCACACGAGGGAGATAACGGAACTGTCCGTTGGAGACGGAGGAGGTGAGGGAACCACACTTGGTGTGGCCACCAAGGGGTGATGAGGATGCAGGAGGTGGCATTGACCACAATCTTTTGAAGCACCTTGGAGATAAGAGGAAATGGGGGAAAAATTAAAATAGGGTCCCCGTCCATTTGTGAAGGAGCGCATCCCCCAGAGACCAGTCGGTCGGCAGACCTCAGGTGAAGAAGAGGTGACAGCAGGCATTCTCCAAGGTGGCAAAACTGTCGACGGGCGGGCGACCGAACTCGAGGAAGACCGGTCATAGATACTGGAGATGGAGGGACCATTCGTTGTCTTGTGGGATTGAGCGGCCCAAAAGATCAGCGTCTACATTCTGAATGCCAGGGATGTGTATAGCGGAAAGCATGACGGAATGATGAAGACACCAGTTCCAAAGGCAGATCGCTTCTGTGCAAAGGCGAAGAGAAGCGGTGCCACCCTGTTTGTTGATGTAAAAAACAGCTGTGATATTGTCCGAGGCAACACAGACAAACTTGCCTTGTATGATCGGGAAGAAGGACCTTAAGGCGAGATGCACCGCTTGAAGCTCCAGGAAGTTGATGTGAAGAGCACTCTCTCGAGGAGACCACATTCCCCTGGCAGATAACGTCTCGCATTGGGCTTCCCAACCACAAAGGGATGAATCTGTGGTTAAAGAAATCTCTGGAGGCGGATGTCAAAAGGGCATACCGGCAAGGAGATGTTGCGGAAGAGACCACTGCGACAGGGAGGTCAGTACATGCGCCAGGATCGAGAGCTTTGTGTGCCAAGGAATCGATTGAGGATCAAAAACGTGAAGGAACCAGAGTTGACGGGGGCGCATTCTGAGCCTGGCGTTTCGTACGACAAAGACAGTGGATGCAAAGTGGATGCCACCCTGTTTCTATGGGCCTGACGGGTAAAGTTCGTGGAATGGGGACAGGAATCAACGCGATGAGACTCGCCCAGACAAAACAAAGATCATGGCCATCATTGGAAGGAAGTTTAGCTGGACAACGGCGACACGTTATAAATAATTTTGTGCGTCCCATACAAACACCTCCCCAGCCGGGGGGGGGGGGGGGGAGAAAAAGAAAGGAGTGACAAAAAAAAAATAGTAAATTCTTTCTCCCCCCCCCCAGGAGAATAAGTAGGAATAAAGAGAAATGAGAAGACGAAATCAGGTAGAAAAGTACTCAGCTGAGGCAATTTGAAGAGCGATGCTAGCGAGGTGTGAACACGAAAGCAGTCGAAGAAGAACTGAGTGGGAGGCAGCTCTCTCCCCTGCTCCAGGCATGCACACTGCCCAGGTTGGGAAGAGAGCCTGCCAAAAAAGACTCCTGAAGCAAGCTCTGGAATGTTCTCTGGTCGAAGTCATGTGCAGACGCCCAACCCATGTGTGGGACTGCACAGAGACCACGATGAAGATCGCAGTGTTTCAGGACACTGTTAATTTTAAATTTTCTTTAAACACTGATTATGAATACTTCCCTATCTCAAATGTATTACTGATACATTTTTGACAGGTGGTTGCTATCAGGATTCTTTGAACTTCTAAGTTTTAGTTTTTAAGTCTACAATGTTTTGGATCTTGGAAGATTAACAAGCTATGGATCAGCTTTAAAAACTAACAAAACTAAATGGATTTAAACACAGAGCCTCAAGGTGAAAAATTAACAACTAGTCATGTGTGTCCAGAGACATATGAACAAACGGAACCAAGAATTTTATGAAAAGGTTCCGTGAGCCTGAAAAGAAATTTGGACTCCAATGAAAACATACTAGTGGATACAGTAAAATTAAGGTGAGCTGCACTTTCAGAATAATAAATGAAAACTAAGTAAATTAATATCAATAGGTATAAAGGAGGTTCTCAAGACAGGTCTTTGAGCACCACTGAGAGCCACAGATGAGTAAGGAATTGAGACAAACTGATATATGGGTGCGGTAAGGCTACATTTTTATTCTCCCCAAATAGGAGTATACTAAAAACGGATCTTTACATCTTCACTGAACCATTTTGCCATCTTTACAGATGCTATTTGACTTCTATCACCTTCTGTTCACATACATACAGAATTCACACAAAGGTTGCATTCAGACATCATGATAAAGTATAATTTATAAACCATGGTTTGATTAAACTCTTGTTTAGTGTGATGTATGAACATAGGCTAATCATTAAACTGTAGTTTGTTGGTGAGTTCTTCACTGGGATTCTAAATCATGCTTCGTATATGGCTTGTTAAATGTGATTTGTTGTTGTCACATCTGAACACAGAAATCCCAGTTTGTCCAGTAGCACCCCCCCCCCGAATCTGGCATACGAAGAGGGAAGCCATGGACCATACAGCTATCATGGTGCTTCTAGGACATCTCTCTGCCTTTTCTTCATGCCCCTTCCCCTGCTAGCAATGATTCACCAAGCAGGAATTGGTTTCAGATATTTCAGCCTTTTGTAAGATTTGCTTCAGAGTTAGGGGACGCACTGAAAGTGGTTGGACAGAAAGGTGGAGGGGAAGGAACGGAAAGACTATCAGAAAGATAAGGGAGTGAAGGCTGTGGAGAATTTGTTTTGTTTCACAGCAACATAAAATAGGAAATTCCATGCATCAGCTAGAGGGAATGGGAACATAGGAGGACAGCTGATAATCCTTAGCCATAGAAAGGAGGAGGATAGGCCTATCCTACACTTCTCTCCCATCCTGTTCCCTCCTATTCATTGCGGCTGATCAAAAGCAAGTGGGCTTGCATACATAGCTAGACAATGTCATCAGCCCGGGAATGAAAGGGAGCTCAAGAGAGCATCTGGGGATTCTGTCTGCAGGCAGTATATGAAGCAAGCAGCAGGTTAGCATGGATATATAAGAACTGTAGTCTGTGATGTACAGCTACTAAACTGCTATGAATGTACATTTGAATGCTTCTAATTTCACTCTAACTCGCAAAAGCTTATGCTGGAATACATTTTGTTACTCTTGGTGCCAATGGACTTTTATTTTATGTATTCTGGTAACGGGTGGAGGACTGTACAACAAACTATGGCATCAACGAACCAGAGGATTTATTGAAATGTCTGAATGTAGCCATTATCATTGTCTGGTTTCCATTCACTCTTCCTGAGGTTCATGCATTTGTGGCTAGTTTTTACAAGGGCACATCTCCCGTTACCATTTACTCAATGTTCATTGCAACCAGTGCCCAATATACTACAGTGTTTCATAGCTAGCTTCTTCCCCTAATGCTGTCCTCCCACACCTACTCAGACAGATGATAAACAGTTACTGACATAAAGGAACAAATGGTAAGTATCCCTAATTATTCTTTATCAAGCTGATGTATAGAAGCAGTGTATGTGTCTGCTTAAGAAACATTCATATTGGGGGGAAAAAGCTGAGTGGGCAGGAATCAGGATATTAGGTTTCTATGTGACTTTACATAAAGTCACAGGCTGCGGTCACATGGAACAGTAGCCACGCTAGAGAGACGGAAGATAGGCAGATTTTCCAGGCGTGATCTCACTGCCACATCTGGGAAGCATAGAGCTCCCGTGGCTCAACCGAGGCTTCCCTCCAAAGATGCGCGGCAAAAAACTAGTACCTCGGAGGTACTAGTTTCCGGAAACCGCGGGGCAAGGGCGGGCATCTGATCGCGTTTCCGGTGGCATCCGGCGCCTGCCCATGTCCCCTCGCAAGCAGGTCATTTCCCCCCCCAAGGCTCCACTGATGCGCACAAGCACCCAACGGAGCATGCACACACTTCAGTTTTAAAAAGTAAAAACACAAAACAACAACCCCGTTTGCTGTGCCGCCCCGCTTCTTTGCCTGTCGTCCCGGGTTAGTTTGCCCCAGGGCAAACAGCCACCCTCCCCCCCCCCCCGCATTTTCCAGTCCGTGTGCCCGGGGCCACAGTTTCTAACAATCATTGAGAGGGACAGAGCATTAAACACACACACCTGGAACACGTGAGACCATCTGGCATAAATCAACACCTAGGGCAGCAGCTCTCTGTAAGAGGTATCCCCAAGAATGCATTTGGACTTCATAGCCTAATAGTATATCCGGATCATACCTAAAAACAGAAAAGACATTTTGTTCACAGAATAAAGTATTCTAATAATTTTTAGTGAATTTAAAGCCAGCACATTAAGATAAATTTGAACAGCCGATTTCAATCCTAGAAGTATAAAACAAGAACACAAACTGATCTATAAAATGAAACAGGTGCTTGGCAACCACATAGATCAGTGGTAGAGCATATGCAAAATCTGCCAAGGGGGGTGGACACAATGAGTTCAGTCGTCCAGTAACATATGTGTAACACACTATCCTGTGTGGAAGCTCTGGTGTGACATTCATGTCTATGTAACTGTGCACAGCTCCCACAGTAGCTCACTTTACCGGCACAAAAGCTTGCACATTTTGGAAACACAAGCATTTGGTTATAAATAACTAGCCAGGGATAGCAATGGCAAGCCACTGAAGGGTCATGGTGGAAAGGCCTGGATAATGCCAGGATTTCCCCAGTCCTTTCAGAGGTAAAGAGGGAATGTTCATCACTGCTGACAGTGTCTTAGGGATAGAGGGTAAGGACTGGGAACAGAAGATGCATTGTATGCTGTATTACAAATATGAGGAATGCTTCAGAAAAAGAGAAAATGATTCAGAAAAAACTTGCTGAGGGAGATTCATTTATTTCATAATGGATTCAGTAGACAAATACATTTTTTAACTAAGAAAGGATTTCTATTGTTGGTTAATATTCTCTCATTGCCAAGGTTACTACTAAATATTCTTGGCAATTGACTGGTGTTACAGGTCACTGTTTCTAGATGCAGAAAAAGGCTTTGTGCTTATGGGACAGAATTTAAGATATCCCTTATAAAACTGAGCAACTCTGACACATACAGTTACTCCAAGAATGTTTTTTCCCCCTGCCTTCCACAGATACTGTGAAAAAGTTTCATTACCAGGTCTACAAATACATATATACCATTTTAAACACACATTCAATATTTTGTGTGTCTTCAACCAAGCAGGCAATCCAGGACACAAATATGTATGTGTCATTTTTAAAGATACAGTGTACATTCAACACTCTGCTGTTTTCAACCAATCAGACAACCCAGTGTCATTATTATTCACACTTTTCAGATAGACCACCGAGGGGAGGAGGACATCTTTTTCTTCAGTAGTTCCTGGTCTGTTTCATAAGAAATATTGGCTCAAAGCCCAAACATTTGGGTAATGTACGGCTTTGCCACGTGGCTCATTTATGCTAAAAAGACTGTAAACATTATTCTGTTTCCAGAGAATTTGCTTGACGCAGCGTTCTGAGGTCTTGATCTCAACCAAGCTGGAAGCCCTATGACTTTGTTGAGTTTTCTAAGTGGAAAGCATCATTTGTATAGAAAAGTATGCATTCATGCAAGTCCCCACTTGCAGTATGATATGGTACAGCCCAGATACAGAATAAGTTCTAAATCATACATATGAGTAGGGAAAATATATAATTTAATCCCACCGGAGCATTCCTGCTGTGCATTCTGCAAGGTAAACATGATGTGCATCAACTTTTAGCTTGTTTAAACTTCATGCTTGTTCTTTCAACAGACGGTATCCAAGGAAATTGATTTTAAAAGAGTAACTTTAAAGTGATAAGAATTGAACAGAAAATCTATTCATATCTAAATTAGGACCTACAAAGAAGTTTCAGGTTTTCATACAATAAAGCAGCCTAACCAAACAAAGCAGACCCCCCCCCCCCCCAAGCTTTCACGAGAGAGGCAGGAGAAAGATGAGCTCTGAAGAGGAAGTTGGAAGTGCCTCCTAGTCTAGACCCTGACAATTCTTTAAAGTGAAACTTACTCTTGCTGGATGAAAGCACTCCATGATCTGGACTACTGGAGGGAAACAGGTAGAGAGACCATTCTAATTAAAATCTCATTGTGATTAACTGTGCACCGAGAGCAGGCCTTCTAAGGCTTCAGTTTCAGAAAAAGCCTCAATAAGTCACTTCAGAAAGAATCTCTAACACAGCAGGATGAGCTGAAGCTCTAAGAATTACAGCAGCAACAATTCTTTCATAATCCTTTATGCCTCACTGATGCCAGTAGGGCTCAAAGGATTGCTAGAGTCATGCTGTATTCTCACCTCCAGGTGCCAAATGAGAAATCACTCCAAAGATACCTGCAATATATCAGGCACCTTTGGGGTAATCTCCCATTCCTGGTAGGAACAGAGAGACCAAACACCTCTGGTTGATGGTCAGCACTTTGTCTCAACAAATGCTCTACCACGCTGATCCTTAAAACCAGTTGTTTGTTTGAATACCTTACTTTCCTTTTCTACTTTGTGGTTAGGAGGAGGAAACTCTTGACACTTGGTGTGTCATCAGGGCCGGCTCACCCGCTAGGTAAACTACGCATTCGCCTAGAGCG
The DNA here is from genome assembly GCF_001447785.1 of Gekko japonicus. Taxonomy (NCBI): domain Eukaryota; kingdom Metazoa; phylum Chordata; class Lepidosauria; order Squamata; family Gekkonidae; genus Gekko; species Gekko japonicus. Next base: position 344,217 of record NW_015172061.1, on the reverse strand, counting down.
TGGGCCAGACCTTAGGGTGCCAAACTGGATCCGCCCCCCGCCAAAGCCCCCCACCCCCGCCAAAAGCCCTGCATCTTTCTGACCGCCGCCGCCTCTTTCTCCCCTGAGCTTGCCAGACTCAGGGAGAAAGAGGCAGCGGCGGCAGTCACTCAGTTTGGAAGATGCAGGGCTTTTGGCAGGGGCTGGGCGCAGTTTGGCACCAATACAAGTCAGTGACTGGCTGGGGGGGGGCTCCCCCGCTCCTCACAAGGAGGGCTGCCTACGGCCTCCTCCTCCACTTGCCTGGGATGCCCAGCTGTGCCTGGCCACCCACCTCCCTCCGCTGCACCTCCGCGGCTCCGCTTCCTTACGGGCTCACCACCAGCCTCCCTTCTGCTGGTCGTCCATCTCCAGAGGAACCTTCCGCCCCGCGCCTCCTCCGCCCACCTTCAAGGCTCGGTCTCTGTGCCTTCCTTCGCCTTGCCGAAGGGGACCCGGCCCGGCTTCTTGCGCCTCCTGACCTGCATTACCCCCCCCCCGCTCCCCCAGCCGGTCCTGCCCGGCTCCAATAGAATTCTCCACCCTGTCCTGCCCTGCTGGCTCTCCTCCTCTCCCTCCTCGGGTGACTGGCCTTGCTCTCTCTCTCTCTCTCTCATTGTGAGAGCCAGGCTGGACTTCCTTCTCTCCAGGCCCTGCCTGGAGGTTGGCAACCCCGTAATTGGGGCGCGGGGGGCGCGCGCCAGAAGGTAGCCTGTGTGTAATATAGTGATTTCTCTCCATGAAAGGTATGAAATATTCTGAAGTATTTCTGTAGAGATACTACTCACTCTTTTCAGCAACCTAACCTATCTAATTTCAGCAGTTTTATTAGAATTCTAAATGTCTCTCTGTCCTTTCCCTCACCAAACCTTCTGACAGAGAGGCTGCAGAATCCTTTCAGCACAACTTCACACATCACTAAGAATTTAACAGTTGTGATGGCAACTCAGTAGCATGTGTGAAAACAAGATCCAGTCAATCTAATCAGAGTAGATGTTTACCCAAATGATGATAAACTTATGAAGTAAGATTAATAGTCAACTTAAACCTGTACAGAAAAACAATCACTTTCTGTACTGAGTGAGCTATTTCTGTGTCCAATAGTATCAAAATTTCATATAAATTCCAGTTCAGCACATTTACTCAACAGAACTGACTCACTGGGTGCGTTCAGACGGGGTTTTTACAACGGTTAGGGTGCCGGTTCCAACCGGTGTACTTACGGGCGTTCAGACGGCGAACATCTGCCTCCCGTCCCTAACCGTTGTAAATCCTTTTAAACCGTTGCACTCTGCCACTAGGTCCGAAGTGGTGGTAAACAGAGTGCAACGGTGGCTTCCGATGAACCCTTCCGTCTGATCGCTCTCCAAATGTTATACAGCCACTTCCGTGGGAAGCCTGAGGCTTCCGGTTTCTCCCTGCCATTTTTTAAAAAAACCTTAGCGATATGCGCTCGGGCGAAGCTTCGCCCTGAGTGTTTGTTTTTTAAAAAACACCCTTTCTTTAACTTCCCTCCCCGGCTCGTCCGGATGAGCAGCTGGGGGGGAGGGACGGGGCAGCACCCCCCCCAGCCAAAGAGGGCGGCGGCAGCAGCAGCGGCAGGAGAAGGGAGGGGGCCGAGTCCCGGGAGCAGCAGCAGCAGCAGACCCCCCCATCCCATCCCACCCGCAGGGAGCGTGCAGGTGTGTGCATGCTGGGCCGGGGGGCCCGGCGGGTCCCTTACTGGGGCGAGCATGGCGGAGGGGAGGGGCAGGGCTGCGGCCGGCCGCTGACCCGGATCCGCTTGGCAGGCTGTCCCTCCGTCCGTCCGAGTCCCCGCCAGCGGCTGCCAGGCCGACCCCCCCTCGACCGCCCAGCCCGGAGACGTTGGTGCAGCCTCCGGCGCCGCGCCGCCCAGTCCAGCCCCTGCAGAAGATGCTGCGGCCCGGCTCCCCCCCAAGACCCGGCGATCGTATGTGATCGCGTTTATGCCGGCAGAAAGGCCCCGTCTGAACGCACCCACTATGTAATAACGCTTCCCTTCCCTTTCTTTAGTTTGTATGTGTGCACATTTGTGTTTTAGCTGAAGGAGCCACAACACTGATGTTTTGGCTACAACAGAGCTAATAGTTATTGACTGTGTAATTATCAGTACATTTAATTCTCATATATTCTTAATGCGGCCCCATCTTTGGATACTTAAATCCAGAGACTGGAACCATGAGCAGACAAGACAGATCTTTCTATACCTGAACCTTTAAGAAACAGATGCCTAAGATTTCAGTGGTCATTGTGGGGGTTGCTAGGCAACACAACAATACTGCTAGCCTTTCTGAGCCTTGTTTTCTGTCAGTAAAAGGCAGGGGGAGTGAGCAGGTCCCCTTTCAAGGCTATTTTGTCCTCCCAGTCCACCTTTGCTCTCCTCCCTTCTCCTTGAAGAGAGGACACTGGGGCCCAGCAGCAACCCCCAGGCAACTTGCTACCATGCAATTTGAGCAACTCAGCCAGGTGTGGAGGTGGCTACAAAATAATGTCACATAACTCACTTGGGCCTGGCAGAGGCTACCACACAACTCACTTGAGTAACTTGCTACCATATGACTTTTCACAGGAAGAGGCTGCCAAGGACAGTGAAGGAGGGAAACCTAAGAGTCAATGTGGTGTAGATTCAGGTGGGTAGAGTTAGGATATCAGATTAGAATCTGGGAGAGCCAGGTTCAAATTCCCACACTGCCATGGAAGCTTGCTAGGTGACCCTGGGCCAGTCACACACCCTCAGCCTAATGTACGTTACAGGGTTGTGAGAATGAAAAAGAGGAGAGGAGAATGATGTAAGCTGCTTTAGGTTCCCACTGGAGGAAAAGGTGAAGTATAAATAAATAATTATGCTGAAGACTAGGGGAAGAACAAATAAAAGGAAGGTTGATTGGTGAGTGGGAAGGAGAGAAGGAAGCCAAGAAAGGAGAGAGGATATGGGGGATGGCAGGAGGAGAGAATGTGTAAATAGTATGGGGAAGCGATACAGGGAAAAATGAAGTGATTCCTAGAAGTCGTTGTGGGTCCCCTGCTAGTTATCATAATGCTGTGGTTTTTTGAGGAGGGATTTTATACTGTCTAAAACATTTTGGATTTTCATAATGGAATCTTGCTTGATAGGCACTGACATTACTGCATACTTCACAGTGCAATTGAACATTCAGATTCCTAGAACTTCTGAGTAGCTTACATAATTATCATATATTTATATTTCTCTCCCCTACCCCTTGACACTTTTCTATAGGTCAGATTCTTCTTTATCTCTGGAATGGGCACAAAGACTTGCCCTTTATAGTAGAAGCAGCAGCAGAACATTCATATAGAAAATTATTTGGTGAGATTTTCACTACTCATGTCAAGGTATTTTGGATATTCCAAAACATTTAGGGTCCTTTGTGCTATTCTAAAAATAATTGTAAAGAATCAAGTAATTCTGATGCTGTCATCTTTAGCTTCAGCATGCTGTGAGCTTTGTATCTTTGAATATAACCACTTTTATTATGAGTATTACTATCTTGGATTCTGGTGAACATGTTTTGTTTTCATTACCCATTTACCAAAAGGAAGTTCAAAATGAAAATGATTATTTTCTCTAGATCACTGAAACCCTTATCAGACCTTGTCCAGGTATACCAGGAATTTAGGTTTATATAAAACTTCAGTTACTAGTGGCAGATGCTGTATTATTTTGGATCATAAACAGCTTTAAACCACTATTTCTTTGTCTATGTTAATAAGTAGCTGGATTACATTCAGCCTTGAGACTGACAGAAGAAAATGTCACAATTTTAATGCCCCAGGCACCTCAAAGAATATTTTCAATTTTACACTTTTGTTTTAATAATGACTCAATAGCCACCAGCATTTGAACTTTATTTCCAGTTGCCTCATTCTTTGTTCAGTTCATTAAGATTTTTCTGAATTGTATCTGTTTTTTTGACAAAAGGATGTTTAGATTAGTCTCTTTCCAGATAATGTTTTGATATCAAAATACTAAACTTCTCTGAATTGATGTACTTCATCACCTCCAGAATTGAGGCGAGTTTCTTTATCCCTTTATAACTTATAAAGTGGAAGTAAATTAAGAAAAGGTTATCTTTGTAGCTGAATTAAAACACTGATCCAAGTTACTCCTGGAAAATGTGCCAACAGACATATTCAGCCATAGCCAAGAAAAGCATCAGTTATAACCATAGGAACATCTAAAATTGTCCATCAGGAATTTTATGCCATTAGTTAACCTACTGATTAGACGTCCAGTTACTAAACTATGTTCTTGCATCCTATTATTGAGATATTTCAGGTAGCAACAAATCACTCCAAGTCACATATACCTTCATGTTTGAAACTACATATCATTCAAGAACTTCACTAGTCTTAAAATCAATTACAAAGGTTATTCAAATAATGGAAGATGCTGAGGACCTAACCACATGATACACTGGGAATTCTATGTATGAAGCTCTCAGTGTTTTTTGAAACTCACTTAATAAGTGTGCAGGGGCTCACCCTGAATTGGGACCACAGCATGAGTTTTCCCAGGGGATCACTATTTACCCCATTGTGAAGGTATACTGCAAATACTACTCCTCTGGGGTCATCTTTGGTATATAGAATTTCCTGAAGTAAATACACTGCCTATACCCAGGATTTTCTCCAATCAGTAGTCTTACCACTAAAAATCTGGGGAAATATATCTGTGACAAAGACAGACAGCAAGAGACATTTTGGATTTTGCCCAGCATTATCTTTATCAAGACCAAACATCAGATCCTCCTAACTGAATCTTGAATGGATTTACTTAGAAGTAAATTCCACTGATTTCTTTTTCTAATTTTTATTTATGCAAAATATATTAATATATCACAGATTTCAAAGGAAACAATGGTACAAAATTTGGCATAACAGCCCTTTTAGTTATCTATATGAAAACATAAACTCGGCTCATAACATCAACAGCATCATTATATGAAAACACCAACTAAGAATTCATAAGTGTTCTTCACTCTATTCATCTAGTAGTGGTAGAAAAAACTGTCAGTTTTCAAAATAGCTATGTAGAATTTTTAAATTTTGTGTTTCTGAATAACACCCTGTAATTTGGTTTTAAAAAACAGAGATTGTCTCAAAAAGAATCAGTGTTGGTGGAAATTAACTGAGAATTAAAAGGGGTGAACACCACTATTATCGTGGCGAGTGGAAAAATGGATGTTTCCTGCCAATTTCCATAGAGGGGTTAGAAACCTCCCAGTTCAGAGGTAAATATGCCCTGTTCATAATCTTTGTAGGAACAAACTGTACTCCAGCAGTTGTACAGACATGGCAAGCAGATGTACAACACCTCAACATATAGTAACCCTGTTGCCAGTACTTTCTACCATAAAGAAATTCTGTCATGTTAAACCTGTTACTTTCTTCATCCAATGAAACCTTCAGCAGTTCAGTCTTCTCTGGTGATTTTCAGAAATAAAACAAAATTGTAGCAAAATCTGCTATTCTTTACCATGTTTTTATGTGTATTCAAATGATGTTTGCCCTTACCCTTCCCAAATGGTTGAGGGTTTTACAAAAATAAAATAAAAGCAGCAGCTTGTTACTTCCTAGTTGTTTCCCAAGCCAGACGGAGCAGCGGATTCCCAAAAAAGAGAAAGGTAAAATTAATTTCCTTACCTGTAATTTTGTCTTCTCTGAACAGGAATCCGCTGCTTCGTCAGGACCCACCCTGTGTTGGTTGCTTTCAGCAACTTTTTTGTATTCTGGCTTCCTGGGTTTTGTCAATGCCATTCTCATCAGAAGTTTTCTAGCTGGAGAGAGAGAGAATTGCAAATGTACTCTGCCTAGTACACATTTTCCTTGAGAATGTATTCCAGCCAGATGTTTCAAAGTTTAGTTTTCTTGGTAAAATTAAGTACTTTGAAGCTTTGGAAGTTGACCAAGAAAGATGTATCTTTAGTTCCACAGGTGCACGACCACAGTGTTCTTAAAACAGGTCAGAAACTCAGTAAAGGCAGACCAAGCAGTTTTCCATACCTGAGGAAGCATGAGTTTTCCATTGAGAGAAGACAAATATATGCGAGGATGATAGCTTCAGATCTAGGAATGTACTACTGCAAGGAATGATTTTTGCTACATTCTGACAGAAAACATCTACCTACTTTTTAGAGGGTTTTTTCATTCCTAACATAGAAAGATCTAAATCTTTAGAAGTCTTCTAGTTCTGAGACTGATATGTATTCCAGACATTGATAAGGAATTGATAAGTTAGTAAGACCGATGTGAAAGATGTTTGGAGACTTACGTAAAATACCTTCAGTAGTTAAATGTATTTGTTGTCAGTAGGAAAATGGACTTTTTCAAGAAATTTACACAGGGGGGGGAGAAGGGTGACAAGGAGTTCAAAAAGCTTAAGTTAACAATTCCAAGGCTGAAAAAAGCCACAAAAAGGAGAACACAAATGCACTACCTTTTAACAATATTCACTACCTCCTGGAAAAGTGCTCTCTCATCAGTAGCATAGGTGACTTCCAATCCTGAGATACCAGATCTTGTGAGCAAAGGTGCATGCTCTCTGTTACCTAAAAAGCAAATTAAGACATATTTATTTCTAGAAAAAAATCAATATCTGAGAAATAACTCTACACTGAAACCCTATTTTGTCATTACACTGGCTCCTAACTGCAAAAGGAGTGTAATGCTTTAAGGAAATCTCATTTGATCAAATTCTGTTGGGAAAAATAATAAACTGTTGACATTTATAGAGCTCTTTCACTGGAAAAATATTTCAGTAATGTTGACCGGAACTTTCAACAACTCAAGTGTTCATGTAGTTTCACAAGCAGAAGTCTGGCACAGTAAGATATGTCACCTACCTAAACTTCTCTTACTTTAATGGACAGTGTAGAGAAGATAAGGAAACAGCCAACCTCAATTGAGAAAGTGTTCTTAAATTCTCTGTATTTTCAGTACTGTCCACATTTTGCAATACATACATTCATTCAACATTCTTCAAATTCTAATTTGTGTGACCCAAAAAACAGTGGACAACCACAACAGTGAGATTAGTAAGTTTAAAGACTACAGGCTAAACTGTAACCTGGACCATTTTGCAGTTACGTTTCCATTAACTTATTCAACTAAAACAGAGTTACAAAATTAAACAAAAATACAAATCTTGCTCGCTGCACATGCAAAGAACAGGCTACAGAAAGATTTCAGCAGATGTTAATATAGCTCTGCCTTACCTATATCCCTGCTGCCTTGGAGTCCAGCTACTACTGCTCCTATGCAATTTCCATCCCAACATGAGTGTTCATTTCAAAAAGACACTTCCAGCCTCTTACACTGAGGCACTTAGGTGCAAGCTTTCTGATCAGGCTCTTGGTGTGTCAGCTGCCCTTGCCACAAGTAGGAAAAGAGCATCAAGCTGCAGCCTGTGTCAAAAGCTATTACTCAATGCTCTAGTATGAGGCTTCAATGAGATAGCCTGTGTTTGAAGTGAATGCTCACATTATGATGGGGCACATAGAGTAGCAATAGCCAGAAACTGAGGAAACCTGCTAAACAGGGGCTAGCCATGCCAGACTAAGGAAGTTGCTGTGCACCCTTCTTCCTGCACATGGGATAAGCAGGATTGAACCCAATATTCAGAACATTTAAAAACTGTTAGTTTTTCAATTGAAATGAGGCTAAAATACTTAGCTGGGGTCATTTGTTATGGCAAAACATGAACAGTCATGTGTGAATTCAAAATTTAAGTAGTCACATGGCAGGAATTAAAAAATTACCCCCCCCCAACCCTACAAAGACAAGAACAAAGCCCCCCCCAAATTCTTCAGAGAAAAAGTGGGGAGAAAGCTTAGCAACAATACAAGGAAGATTTCTACAGCATTTAATATTACTGTACTCTATATAATGTTACTTTACAGACTAGCTGATTCATAAATTATTTCTTCAGAATTTATCAAACTGGGCCTGCAGAAAGGATAGTTTAGTTATGTTACCCTTGACCATCTGTTAAGGACAACTGCTACCCAAATACACTATAGTAAAAATAACTGCACCGCTTCAATACCTTTCTTATGCTTGTGCTACACAGTCCTACGGTGCTAGACTCTTAAGTGTACAGTGCCTAGTGCCACAGGAATGCACTCCATAATGGAGGACCATGCTGAGCAAGCAGAAGGAAAATACAGGATCTATGGTAGTATTTTTCTTAATATGTAGAAATAAAATTGAGTGAGGTTTTGTCAATAATGCCAAGTGTCTCATTTTGCTCAAAAGCTTAATGATATGTAATATCTTTAATGATATGCAATATCCAGATGTTTAATGATAAATCACCTCACACAATTTACCATTTTACTCAACATCACAGTTAACATTTTAAGTAGGCTAAACCAGTGGTACTCAACCTTTAACAGCTGGAGAGCCACTTCAACCATTGCAGAACATATTATCAAATATTAACACTGCAGCTTTGCATAATATTGCTACTGTGATGTGTAATGGTGTTACACCACCACATAACATCACATAGTGAAACTTACATGATCATAATCTTTTCCTGAACCACTATTTTAATGTCCTATTGGCTGCTGGGAAAAAGAGGAAGACTTCCCCATTCTCCCCCCATCGCTGCTGGGTTTGAGGTGATTTCTATTCTTACCTGTGGGGGGGGAGGATCCCAGCAGCTCCTTCGTTTTCCTCCTATGGGAGGAGGTACTTCAGCGACTCCCACACTGCCGGTCCTTTGGTCAGTGCTCCCCGCGCTGCCTGATACAGTGGAGCGCCGATCAGATGCCTACACTGCGAAAGCCGCCTGTAGGGCCTCAAGAGCATCCGGCTCTAGAGCCACAGGTTGAGTATCACTGGTCTAAACAAAGCCAAAAAGGTACAATACAATAAGGGCCCTGTTTAGACCCTACAAAGATCAGAAAACAAAAAAACAACCCTGACATTTAATATAATTAAGTTGGTGTTATCAATTTAAACCAATTTTGACAAATTACCATTGCTGCAATTCTTGAACAGACCATCTGAAGACTAAGAGAGCATTCCAGCAAAGGGCTTTGAGGACTGAATCTAAGACACGCTTTCCTCTTTACAACTTCACAACTTCTGCAGGAGCATGCCATCTATTGCCTAAACAAAGGTTTAATATTTAACTGAACCTTGAGGATTACGGCCTTTGCAAAAGTTCATAGGAAGGTGTAAGGTGGAAACCTCTACTGTGCCTCCTATGGACCTTTCATTCAGCAAGAGGACATGAGTTTAACACTAGCAAAAATGCTTCAACCATATTTTATCATATTGTGTGCTAATACCTGGGAGTGATAAAATGAACACATTGATGAAAATTTCTAAAGAAAAAAAAAGAAGAACCTTGGCTTATGTTTGTTCGTGCTCTGTCTTTATCAATCACAATAGCACCAGTAATTTCCATTTTATCAGTATTTGGTCTTGGTGTGTCAGATGAGATGCAATAGAATAGAGCACAGATAGGATCAAACTCAGGATCTGCCTCCAAGTCTCTTCTTGTTCGAGCATGTAATTCTATACTGAGGAGTGTAAGGTGCTGAACCTATAGAAAAAAAGTAATAAATTGTTAAAAGAATCTATAGCAGGGGTGTCGAACTCATTTCTTATGAGGGCCGGATCTGACATAAAAGAGACCTTATTGGGCCGGGCCATGTGTGTCATAAAATGTAATGCCAGGTAGCGGAGATATAAACTTTATAAAGGACACAACACAAAGGGTTATTTTACTTAAAATAAAAACATGCTTAAAACATTAGCACTCTTGCAATATTTTGTTTGTATGTCTCATAACTGACACCTCTTGCTCTGAATTATTGCATCAAAATGTATGTGCTGTTACAATTTTTAGTATGCTGTTCAGGCATGTATCTGTAAGCTGCAAACCTATGATGACACAGCAGCAGAACTGGAAGGAGAAGCAGAAGACAGCCAGTTCCACTGTGGGCCTGATAGAAGCCCTTCGGGGGCCTGATCTGGCCCCCGGGTCACATGTTTGATACCCCAGATCTATAGAGTATTACAAAGGAAAGCATTAGAAACAGTAATAAATCGTATGCAGAGCAAATTGTTTTACACAGCTTAATAAAGGTTGTAAGACTTATTTGTTTGTGAAAATGGAAAGACTACATATACTCGTACTCTTATCATTTTAATAAGCAAGGTCAGAAGAAGGAAAAAGATTACCTGAAATCACACTGTTTTCATTGTGCCCAATGGAAAATGTATGTAACTTATTTTTAAAGGCTTCAGGCTATACTGATATTGCAGAAGATAAGAATAAAGCTTCAGTCACATTACCTGGTGCAGTAAATTATGTTAATATTTCATAAAGATTATGCAATATATCTGCCTTCCCAGAAGAAGCTGTTGGTGGAATGCCAAAACTGAACAATGAGAGATTAAATATTACTTAACAAATGGCTGTACAAGGAACTGTAATTAAGGAAACTGCATTTAAGTAAACTTCTCTCATAGTCTTAGTTAATTGTGTGAAAATGTTTGGTATACAAATTGTGATTTTTAGTAGGCAGTTTACCTATTGTTCTATAGATATATCTATTTCTAATTAATTAAGGGGAAATAAACCCTCAAGAAAGCAAGAATGAAGTTGCACGAAAGTCCACCCTGACACAGGAAAAGTGTATCTGCACCTGGGAACATCTTTGGAAAGAAGGGTATTGTTCGAAGTAAAATAGTGACTTACAAGAATTCTTGCTTTTAGATGCTAGCAAGGTGAGATTATTAGATGTGGAATCTTAAACAAGACAGACCTACATTACAGTGTAAATTTATGTGTCAGAAGGGTAGGAGAGATTTTTCCACCTTTGATAGAGATGCCCCTAAGCAAAGAAATTCCTGGACAACGTTCTGTAAGGCCTGGCCAAAGAATTTTTGGTGCGCTAGGCAATGCTCCCTCTAAGCTGTGGAATCTTGTGAGCAAAAATTCTACGTTGTGAGCTACTGGCATTAAAGTTGTGAGCAAGCGATTTGGCTCCTGCATAAATTAGTTTGCTCTGGAGCCCTCCTTCCTGAGCAGAGACAAAAATGTGTGAGCCAGAGGCTAAAAAACTGTGAGCTCACACTAACTCGGCTTAGAGGGAACACTGGTGACAAATGATTTTGCCATCCCCTCCCACACCACAGGGAAGCCACCACTTGCTCCTCCCACTGCCCTCCTTGCCCCCTGCATCACCGCAGCAAGGCACGGTATGGCAAGAAGCCACTGCCCCCCATCTTTGTCCTTTACACACCCTGGGAAAACACCGCCCATTCTCTTTAGCTCACCTGACACTATGGGAAGGTGCAAAGCCACCACCCGCTCTCTTCACCTCCCCCGCAGCAGGGGAAGCCACTGCCTGCCTGCCCTCCTTACCACAGCAAGGCAAGTCAGTAAGCCATGGCCCATTCTCCTTGCCCCTGCCACATAGCGATGCTGCAGAAAGCCACAGGGAACCACACAGCATACGAGGGAAGAAGAAGAGGGTCTGCTCCCGATGGAGGGAAACAGCAGGATCTTTGGGGGCCACCAGTGGGGCCAGAAGGGTAATTCCCATACTGTTGTTTGCTGTGGCAGACTTCAATACCACCAGGTGGTGGGGTCAACAGGGCTGCCAACAACTATCTAAGCGCGACTAGTGAATGGACTGCCAGCCCTGCATTCAGAAGGGAATGGAAAAAGTCTGGGGCTATGAATTTAGTTTCAACCCATTGTTCTGTAGGGCTGCCAAATCCCCCCGGGGGGCGGAAATCCCCCCGCCCCAGAGGCCCATTCCCCGACGCTGGGGAATCGGGCCCCAGGGGGAACCCCGCCCCAGCATGCACGTCACAGGGAAGTGACGTTATGACGCCGGGCACGCTGGGGGCGGGGCCACGGCCATACAAGGGAAAACTCTACGGTTTTCCCTTGTATGGTCGTGGCCGCGCCCCCCAGCGTGCCCGGCGTCATGACGTCACTTCTCTGTGATGTGCATGTGGCACGCACGCGCATCAGGAGTCACACAGGAGTCCCCCGCCGGCAAGGTAGGTAACATTTGGCAACCCTATTGTTCTCTCTGGGTTCAAATAAGAATCAAAGAAATAACCTTTTATATGGCTACTCCTGATACGATTATCTAAGACAATGTAGACATGCAATTTTTTTTCCAATCTGAGAATGTTTAAACAAACTATGGTATTCTACACTGACAAAACTAACCAATTTCATAAGTATTACAGGAAAAGGATACAGTTAATAATTTTTTTAAAATGGTTTCCATATATTAAGTTCTGCAGAAATAATGAATCTTATTTAACAATTGCTTTAAAAATTATCTAGAGACTATATTGGCTTATAGTTTCAGGGACATTTTACATTTTAACTAATTTTAACTATAATACACAATAATAGTTTAATTGTTCTAGTACTAATACCCTAGGGATTTAATGTGCATTTTGCTTTCTTCTCACTAATATTTTAATGGTATTTAATATTTATACTAACGTGATTAAGTTCCTATTTACTACTGAATTTCAATTTTTTAAAAAAATCGACTGCTCATAAACTTACAAACCAAAATAAAACACATTCACATGATTATCAAACTATTTACTACTATAACTCAACAATTTTGGTTTGAATACAATTAATTATCCTTAACCACTTGGCCCTAAATTCTTCAAGATTTTCATTCTCTTGAAATGATGTGAATTTAATAATCAGACAGACCTCCTTTACCTTTTTGAACCACTGGTTTACATCAGAATATCTTTCAATTTCCAATGTTAGGCAAATACCAAGTGTGCAGCTATTATTAAATTCAGAGTAATAGAATATTCCCTTAGTAACAGATGACAAAATATTGAAGGAGTGGTACAGCTTGCATAATGAATTTATTTGGAAAGCTAGGAGACTCAAGATAAAATGGTCTATTGCTCAATCTAACTGGTCCTCATGAGGGTTAGGTATTCTGACTATTAAAGCATAACCTAACACAACTAAATTAGTGTGGTTGTCAGCATGGATTAATGAGGGGAATTCTTCATTAGAATCAATAACTGAGTAAAGTGTGATTGGAATGCCATTTAAAAACTATTTATGGGCCACTCTAACTCTTAGGAAGACAATATATAAAAAGTGGAGTTTAATTGTAGATAACTGGATGAAGATTTGGGATAAACATAGGAAAGAAGTTTTCTCCTAAGATTTCACCACTTTGCTTCTGTACCAGAGATTTGGATGTATTCCAAAAAATTATTTTCTCTAGCTGAATAAGAAAAATATAAACTAGATAATTATTATGCTTTGATAGTCTCTGGTTCTATTAAGAAATGGAGAGAAAGTAATAATCAAGTTACTTAGTTTGTTATCTCCAAACAAAGAGTTTTCTTATAAATCTAATCTGCAGTAGATTTTTTGCTAGGCAAAAAAAAAAACAAATTTGAAAGAATGATGACTCAGCACTCAAAACATTTGCTTTCTAAACTTTATGGATAATCTCACAAGAATCAATACTAGTTTTCAGATTTTATATCTTTTGTATCTTTTGACTGTTTTTAATGTTTGCTGGTTTTGTCAATGCTGTGCTTTAGTCTTCTTCACTAATGTCTGATGGATCAGTTTCATTAACTATTTGAATTTTATCATAATTTAATGTTTATACTAATACCATTAATGCTTACTAATATTTATCAATTTCTTGATGTTCATAACATTTGTGTTATTATAATTATCAATAAATAAAATTGAAGTAAGTCCAAGACTTCACCTTTGTTTTCTCTTTTAAAGACAAAACCTGAACATTACCACAGAAGTTCTTGTACCAATGAAACCCTAAATACTAAAAAATACCCAAGGAACCAAATGTAAGAATGAAGTATTTTCAGTGATATGAATCAGTTACCTCATGTAAAGCTTTTGCTTCCTGAAGATTTTGGATACTTATTTTAAAACCGTAAGAATTGTTTAAAGACGGCCCTTCAATCTGAGATGTCTCTTTCTTTGGGGTATTTCTGGCCATGAATTGATTCTGTCAAAAGAAAACATACACAAAAAATTAATTTCCCATTAAGATACTACTTTAACACATTTAACCACTTCATTATTCAAATTATCCATATTGAATAAATGCACAGCTGCATTTATTTTATCTATTTATTCCATTTATATCCCACCCTCCCCGTGAACAGGCTCAGGGCGGCTTACATTCATTGGTACAAGGTACCATAAATCCACATAAAAACATAAAAAACATTTTAAAAACAATCAAGTAATCAAAGTGCTAACAGTAGTAACATTCTTTGTTGATAAGATGGTGTGCTATATGATGTAACAAACAAGATTTCTACCTCAATTTATGCGCTGGCTCATCTTTCATTGTTGGCATCAAATTCTGCTTTGGTATAGCACTAGATGCAAAGGCATTTTTCCACTTATGGACATATTGTTTTATATCCAAAGATGTTCTTCTACTTGTTCAAACAAAACATGCAAGCTTCTATAGAAGCTATTATAGCTCTGCTCAAACTATTCTCCCAGCTCTTGTGACAAGTATTTGCAGAACAGTGCTAGCAATTTTTTTTTTGGCCCCCCGAAGGGGATTTTTTAAATTGCATTTTCTATAACTAAACACTACATGAAAAAATAGGGAAGGGTCTACAAACTATGGGATAAAGAAAAGAAACCTCTAAAAACCCAAGAGTGGGTGTCATACAAACAGCTTTAAAAAGATTACATGTTTATATAACTAAGTTCTCATGTACAACCATTGAACATGTTCATCCTCCTTCTATTAAACTTCAAGTGTAAATAAAATCATAGTCTACTATGACTTCATAAAGAACCTAAGAAAACATAGTTCAAACATTTTTTAGAACTTCAGAATTATGATAACTAATTTTTATCCTTTGTCTTCCTCAATTTATAGCCTATTTTTGGGGCCGCAGCCCCCAAATTTGAGTCTGATTCTTCGCCAGAAGATGGCTCCACTCCATCTCTGCCACCCTCCTAGGGGCTGTCTTTTTCTTCTTCCACATCTGCTGGACAGCTATGAATTCTTTTGCCTTTTCCACAGTGTCAATTTTCTCTTTTCCATTCACGAACTTAAAGATGACTCCTTCAGGCAAAATCCATCTGTAGGCAGTTTGTTTCTTTTGTAGAAATAAGACCAAGTCTTTCTATTTGCATCTTTTGCTCCTTATTTCAAATGGAATATCTTTTAGGACCTTTATTTATTTATTTATTTTAGACATTTTTTACCCCGCCCTCCCCGCAAGCGGGCTCAGGGCGGCTTACAGGGGCATAAGCCCATACATAAAACCAATACAATCCAATAAAATCATAAAAATAAAACCACTACATATTAATAACAACAAAGTGCTTTTAACAATAAAGTGCTTTTTCTTCCAAGATGTTATCTCTTTGCCCTTAATTTTCAGGGTAACTCCATTAGCCGCTTTGAGAATTTGATCTCTCATGCTTCTTCTGGAGAATCTCACCATCACTTCTCCCAGCAAATTATTTTTCCTTATAAATTCTGTATACGATCTAAAGACTGTATCAATATCACTTTGCAAAGTCTCCGTTTTAATATCTGCCATTTGCCCCAAGGCTTCGCACATTATCTGTATGCGATTCTCCCCTTTTTCCTTAGGGATTCCCTGAAATCTTAGGGCATAGCTTGCCCTTTCCATTTGCAACTGTAGCAACTCATCTGTTTGACGCTTCTTCTCCATTGCCTGCATTTGTTTTTGTAGCTTTTTGGCATTTGTATCAACTTCTTTAAGCTCCTGCTCCTTTTGATCTATCTTTTTGACAATCTCGTTAATTTGGGCTTGCTGTGTGTCTAGTTTTTGATTTATTGCCATTACCTGTTCCAGCAGAGGGCGTAGTGCTTCATTTAATATCCTTTGCAGGTCTGAAGTTGTGTCCTGTCTGGGCACAACCCTTGCTAGCACTTCCAACAGACTTAACTTTCACTATCTTTTCTTTCTCCTCTTTCCTCATTGGAGGCGCCATTTTTGAGGAATTGTTTACTTTTCACCGAAAGTTATCACAGTCTCTAAAGTTCTCCAATGCGCTTGGTAAGTTCTTAAAAGTACTTTATTTCAGTCTTTTCGCTTCACAAGCCCCCCACCCCGCTTAAACAGTAAGGTTCGCTTATATTTGTCTTTTTGGGGAAGAATCCCCTCCCCCCCTTGCTTCCCATGGAGTGGCTTCCAGCTTTTTTCGATGTCATCGCTTTAACTTGACTCACAGTTCAATGGCAACACAGTTTTCAGTTTGCTTTAAGTACCAAATCGCTTGATCACCTGGCACTTGATCCGGTGTGCGCTTCTAGTTCCATCAGGAAACTCCGTAGCAGGACCGTTGGTGCATGAATGCACCCCCTTGCCGGCAGGATCGCCGAAGGGGAAGCCTTCTAGCGCCCCATGGCTTGGAGCCCATCGCAAGGGCTCTGTGGGGGATGCGGACGATCGCACCCCCTGCTTACCATGGGTTCTGGCGATCGTCTTCAGGAGGTCCGGGAGAAAGCAACCGCCATGGTGAGCGCCAAAACCGGAAGTCTCAACAGTGTTAGCAATTATTCTCCTTCCAATTATTGTTTGTTGAATCCACTGTTTAATGCATAGCAACTTATTTTCCTCCTTGAATAGAGATAGGGCTTTCTTGTGGTGATACTCAATGGTACCGAGCATGGGCACCTTTAGGGAGGTCTCTCCCAAGTCCTGATGGGGGAACTGTTGAAATCGGTCCAACTTTACATATGAATACCAGCACTTATTTTACACAGAATTATTGAACAGAACACAAACTAGGGAACCTAAGACAAATGTTACATTCCCATTCCATTTTTACCTTAACTTGTGTGGTTAAAAGTACTTTTCGAAGAGCATCAACATTACTTCCTCTTCTATGATACAATTTCTGGATTTTTGGTCCTGGGCATGGGGTGAGAAACAGGTAATTAGTATTAATAACATACAATAACTTAAACTATGTTTACACAGTGAAGTACTGAAATACTGATTTTTTAAAAAGTGCACTCTTAATTCATCGCACAATCTTGAGGCAGGGCATTGTCTCAGACTACAGCATCTTATACTGTTGGTCTTAAAGAATGCATGTACTGAAAATTAGAGACAATTATTCTAAGCCTGGTCATCTTTCTTCCTTGACTTAGTCATTCTGACTACACACTAAATTTATTTTAGAGAACTCAACATATTCTAACAGAAATGATCAATTTACGTTTATAAACATTTCATTCACTTGCTGATCATGCTCTCACACTGCTCATTATATAGAACAGATATTTTTCTGTATTTTAAAATTTAATTTCTTACAGTTTTTATTTTCAGTCTGTGCATGGCACCCATTTTTTAAGCTTACCTGGTAATAATGGGGTAAATGCAAGTGCTTCTGGTATTCCTTCTTGACACATTTTCTCCCTAACTGGTGTGCTGTGGAAGCAAATAGTTTCAGAATTGCCATCACATTCTCTTGATGGGGACGCACTGAAGGGCGCCTTGCCTTTCTCTCTGACAAGCTTCTGTGCTCTCTTGGCTAGTATTTTACTTTCTTCCACAGACAGCAATATATCCTCTGAATCCTCTGAACAAGACTGTTTGGAATCTGGGGATGCTACTTGTTGCCAAGGAGGAAGAACTGGTGAATCAGGTGAGCTATAATTAACAAAACCCTCCTCCTCCTCCTTTTTCTCTGACTCTACTGCTGCAGTGACTAGTGGCAAAGGCCTGCTTGTGAGTGTAGTCTTACTCTGTTCTGTATTATTTGTATCACAGTTTCCCATTGTTTGTGGTGGTGTAGGATTTGATGAGATGCAAAAAGCTTCTGAATACACAGCAAATTTGCTGGCTTCAACACTGGGTAAGTCAGAACTCTCAGCTGCCTTGAGCATTTCACAGCACAGATTATCAGGTAAAGACATATATTTCAAACTGTCAGTAGTTGTTGCTATCTCAGTCCCTTTAATGACAGTTCTTTTCCTGAAGAGTTCATAATCTTCTTTGGCCTGAAGCCACGATTCAACTTGTTGGGAAGTTGGTGCACATTTACAAGGCATAATCACTATCTTTTTTTCTTCACCAGTTTTATGGCCATTTCTTTGTTTTTTATCAGCAGTGGGTTGGCTATTGCGAAGGGGAGAACCAGGTCTAGGGCTTTGAGCCATTGCAAGAAAAGCAGTCTTCCACAGCCGTAGTCCTTCCATTGAGAAGTCTCCCTCAAATTCAAGCAGATCGTTTGCAAGCCTCGTTTCAACAGTAAGTAGCCTTCCTCCAATCTCTCTGTGAAGATAAGGCTCTGAGTTATTTTTCCTTAAAGATGGAATTCAAAAATTACTGCTCTTCTGCTAGTAGTTTTGGAGGAAATCAGCACTGAATAGAAAACATGCATGTTAAGCTTGTTTTTATTTCAGTATTCTCCCCAATAACAAAGGCTAAAGTTTATACACAAGATCACATTAAGATTCCCCACAGTGACCCAAACAAGAAACTGCAAAAATGAAACAAAAAAACAATTAATCAATACTATACAGCGCACTCTTGTGGCAAAGGAAAAGAATATATGAATATATATATAAAGAGAATATATGAAACTTATGCAAAAAATTCACTTTAATGACAACATTTAAAAAGTACAGAAAAATACAAAATATCAGTGGGACCCATGAGACTTGTGTGGAGGAAATGCTATCCTTTTTGTTTCTCCCCACCCCATGGCCTTTTCCCTCCCTTTTCACCCCCTCCTCTTTCTTATGCTTTTCCTGCCCACCTTCTCCTCTTGGGCTCACCATCCTTCCCTACTCCTTTTCGGGTCACTGCCACATGCCTGGCAGCAACTTTCCTATATTTCCCACCCTTTGCTTATCACCTCTGTACATGGCCCCAAGTGTGTGGGTTTTTTGATCTACACCCAGATGTCCAGGTTCAGCATCAGGTATACGATAACTACAGAAAGACTGATAAAGCCCCTCCATAACCACATTACCTGGGCTTTTCTGGTGCATCACAAGGATTGCTGCAAAATGGTTCCTGATACATGGTTTCTGCAAGATCATGATCCACTAAAGTTGACATGATTTCTTCACGACTTGGAGGTGACATCAGAGGTTTAAGGATGTGTGCAGCACGAGAACTTCCATTTTTTGACTGCGAGGGTGAATTTGTAGATCTTGGTGAACTATCTGGGGTTGGTGTTAATCCATTATTTCTTGAAATATATAGCTCTAAATCTTCAGAAGCTGCATCCATAAGTTCGCCATCTGGTGAAGATAATATAGAAGAAAAAGAGATGCTAACAGAGTCAAGTGGCTGACTTGACTCAAAAGTAGCTTCCTTTCTAAAGCGGTTTTGACTCCAATCGTTATTTGGTGATGAAAGATTAAGAAAAATTCCTTTCTTCATGGCATTTCTATCCAATTGAAATTGTTCCTTATGGTATATTTCTGCCTGTTGTATACCTACTGGTGAGCTAGGCTGAGATGCTGATGGAAGAACATTATTTTTCCACGGACTGTGGAGATGGTTTTCATTGTTATCCAAAAGCCTTTTATCAAATACTTGAGGACTTAGTGGACCGGATCTTACCCACGTTGTTGGATCTGAATAATGATTTTCTTCTTTAGACGTTTTGCTATTATGACTCAAAAAGTCAGTTTCTGCCATTTGTCCTGGAAAAAGATCCTGAGCAGCATCACTCAGAAATTTCTGTGGCAAATTTTGATCTGCTGGAACAAACTGACTTGCAGAATATAAACTACCAAATCCAGTCTGCCCTATGGTATTAATATCAAAATTGTAATTATGATCAGGAGATAGACTGTCTTCTAGTGAGTAACAGCTCTCAAAACCTGGGTCTGAATAAAAAACAGGACTATCAGCTATGATATGGACAGTCTTACTATTGTTTTGCTGCTTCACAGGCTCTTTTAGAAGCCTGAGTGGTTTCTCTTTAGATTTCTTATCTTTAGGAGCTCGAGATTTTCTTGGCGTTATGACTGAACGTGACCTTTTGATTAATTTATTTTGATCAAGGGGATAAGAAACACTACTAGTCAACTGAGGTTTAACTGATATTTGTTCATGCATGTTGTGAACAAGTGCTTTTTGCTGCCTCTTTTGGAGCAGTTCCTTTAGAACAGCTAAACCAGAATGTCCTTCACTAAATGCAGAAGGAGTTACCAGAGTCTTACTTATGCACTGGGAATCCATTTTGGTTTGAGAGACTGTTTCTGATAGAGCATGCTGTTTTATATTTTTTTCAGAGTTAAAATGTGACATATCCAAAATGAAACCTCTCTGTTTCTGATCCCATCCTAGTTTTTTCACTGGACTTCTTAAAGAAGCTACAAAACATTTTTTTGGCAACTGAAAAGGTCCATGGCTTTCCTCAGAAGTTTTAAAAAAAGAAGAAATATGATCAGCATTTTTTGTTGCTTCTGGAAGGTAAACTATCTGCTGCTGACTATCCTTACAGTGCAAAAAATTACTAGAATGAATCTGATCAGTCTTTATTGTGTCTGAAGTACTGATATTTTCCACTGCCTTACCAACAGAACATAAAAGTCTGCTTTGTGTATTTGTAGTCTCATCTGCTTTTTTAGACATGTCTTTAGAATTGTATAAATTCAGTGCTACCTGAGATATATGGTTAGACTGGTCAAACACATTATTCTGAACTAAGGTGGAGTCTTTTGTTCTAAATACACAGCTTTGACTATTAGATCTTTGGAAGTTGATTTTGGCTTTTTCCCTTCCAGACACCACAGAAGCTATGGCTGGATGAAGGTTCTCCTGTGTCAGAGGGGAACCTTGGCATCCTACAGATTTTTCGTTTTCCAACAGTGCATGGAAATAAATCAATGGATTTCCTTGAGCATTAGCTGTCAGTGGGAGTTGTGTTGATGGTAGATGTCCGGCTGAATACCCAGTGGGAGCCATATCTTTCTGTGGCTGAAAGTTTCCCAAGCTCTGAACATTCTCAGGTAAATCATGGTGCTTCAATACACGTTTAACTTCTGCTCCTGGAGAATTACTATTTTTTTCATTTGTAGCTGTTATGGACTTTGAGACTTTTTCTACTTTTTGCTTCAGTTTTGCTCTGGGCCTCTTCTTAACTTCATTTCCTGGTTTATTAGTTAGACTGCTTTTGTTCTTTTTATTAGTTCGTACAGTAGCACCAGCAAATTGCTTTTTACATTTCTTAACCTGAGTTTTTGATTGGCTATATCTTCTATGCACAGGAATAACAGTCTTACTGCTATAAACATTAGCATTTTTAAACACCAAAGTTTCTTTTTCTAGATTAGTCATAATTTCTTCTGCATTTGGATCAGTGGGAGACCAGCAGCGAGGTGGAGATACATTAACTGGACTTGCACTTCTTTCAGAGAGAAAACCAAGTTTAGACATAACATCAGAATAGTTCAAATCACAGTCTTCAGCTTCAGCACTATATGATGGGAGAGGGGGAGAAAGAAAAGCATGTGTTCTTTTTCTGAAATACAGAGTTCTCTTAATATTCTTACTGTTCATATTTTGTAGTTTCCCAATCTTCTTCTTAGCAGACTTACATTTTGCTTTCCTCTTGTGACTTTTCTTTGGCGTTAATGGATAAATAGGATATTTGGTTGCAGGAGAATCAGGAACCTTCGGCCAAAAGTCTTTTAAAGGTGCAAGCTTTTTATATAGATTCATTTTTTCCTCTGTAAGTATAACTTGCTCTTCACTAGAATCTATTTTCCCTAGCTTAACAAGCATATTTTTTCTCCCTCTAAATCTATTAATAATTATATATTTTATAATAACAGGTGGTAACTTTTTAGAAAGCTTCCTTCGTTTTTGAGACTTTTTAGACCCATCTACATTTTCATCATTTTCTATGCAATGAGGTAGGCTAATTTTTGAACCATGCATGCCAAAGCTAGATTCACTGTCTTCAGTCTCATAATTTATTTTACGTTTAGCACGAAGCGTGTATTTATTTCCACAAAGCCCAAATGATTGTTCAGATTCTTGAGTTCCAGATTCAAAGTGGCAGTCAATACAGTTACTAGTATCCATAGACATTTTGTTTACAAAAGCACCTTGAGGAACTTGGTCATCATTTGGTAGCAGACTGTACTTCTCAGGAACATCGTTATTAGCATTACCTTGTATATAGCAGCTCTCTTTCGTGGATGCATTGAGATTTGCAGACTCCTGTGGATTGCTAGGACTCAGTTTCTTTTTATTTAGTTTTAACCTAGTTTGCTTTTTGCCTTGTTGCAGTTTATATGTCACAGGACCTAACTTCTGTGGCTGACTGAGACAATTCGAAAGAACAACACTAGGAAAGAACATGTAATGTGGTGTTTGTTGGTTAAGGTTTGTTTTTTCTGCTTTATGTTCCTGAAATTCTTCATATCTAATTTTAAGATTATTAAGGCTATCTTCATCAGTGTTATTTACAGCAGAATGAATAATAGTTCTATTAACTTCTGAGCAAGACACTAAATCACAATTTTCTGGAGCTGAAAAAAGGCTATTTATAGTTGTGCTAAGGGCATTTTTATTTGCTTCAGATGATGTTTTACTTTTGGAGTGGCCCAAATCTGAAAAGTCAGAATGTTTAACCAAACTGCCTTCATTAGTTTGGTGGTTTGCATGTAAAGAGATGTCCTTTGTAGCCTTTCTGATGCCAGTGTACTTCCTGCTAGGCAGGTGTCTGCTTGCTGAGGAGAGGTCTTCATATGCGGTTTCACACAAACCTTTGAGTGTTTCACTCTTATTACTTTCCTTGTGTAAATTCTCTGAATGGAGGACACTGTTGAAGGGTGTTGGGTATTTTACACTGTAAGTGCTTTCTTTTGTAAAAGAACTGACTGAAAAGTCAGGTCTTATGTCTATCTTGTTTGGCTGAGAAAGCCCTTCCAAGTCATCACTGTTCAACACATGAGAAGAAAGGGCACTTGTGTGTTTACACTGAAAAGTAATCTTAGCTGAAGATGGGGGTTCCAGAGTAGCATCATCTTTGTGAAAAATCGAAGACTTTACAGAAGTTTTACTTGCTGCAATTACAGATGTGTGCGTTCGAGAACTTTCATCATTCAAAGGATTGTCTAAAACAGAAGAGATACAAATTATTTTTACTGTTTTTCTCATATATTACACTAATCATTTTTTTAAATGCATTGGGCCAAATAATGATATCAGGATGAAGGAGCAAAGACACAGGTAAGTGTAGCTAGAAGTACAATGAGAGAAGTACAGAAATACAGATGAAACTGCATATGGAATAAATGTGGGGGCACACATGCACACACACACCTGTCTCATGGAGGAAATTAAATTCCAAAAGTTTTTAAAATCTTACCACTGTTTTCATCTGCTGTTCCATCTAACTGAGGTATAGACAGACTTGCCAAAAGCAAATCATTACCGCTCCAATCCATCTCATCTTCTGAAGAGCTGTCTTCAGTTGAGCTCTGATTCTTACTTCTGCCAACTGACCTAAAAGTGAAACCTATTTTAGGCATACAAAATATTTTGGCCAGCCACCTGATATTCCCTTGCTATTCCCAGAATCATTTTTTTCCAGTAGTGATATACTATTCTCATTTATATTATGCCCTTTTACTGTGCAGAAATACAGAGGCCAGTTAGAAAGGACACTGCATTTTTTTGTATTATGGATTAAATGAACATTTACAAACACAAATTAGAGTATTAATTCATATGAACAGATATGTAAAATAATTCTATATTCCAAATCATTTTCATCCCTACTGTAACTTTAATTCCTCATTACCATACTGGGCATCGTTGTATGAACATTATATTGCTCTCAGAAGATACTGCCCACATGGGCACCATTTTTTCTTCCATCACCCCTCACAGGTGCCATTTTCACTGTCATGTTACCGAAGGGCTTTCTGAGCACTTAAAAAAACCAACAGTTGTGACTACACTATAGCACAGTCAAGTTATAATGATCTATTCCCATGGTCTACTAGTTGATCTGAATTCCCAGCTTTCATTTTAAAAAAAAGGACTCAGCCACTTTTGTTGTGAACAGCAAAAAGGAAAAAAAAGGCTAGATACTCAGTTTTTTAAAAAGTCAATGCTGGGAATTTAGACAAATTAGTAGAACATGGTAATAGATGGTTTTAACACTTTGTACTATAGTGTAATAGTAATTACTGATTTTTAAAAAAACCTCTCAACAAGCCCCCTGGTTGTATGACAGTGGGAAAATGCAGAGAAAATGGCAGTTGATGAGGAAGTGCGCACAAAATTCAATGCGGCTACTCCACTGCTAATACAAATGCCCCTGAATTCACATTGGCAATGAAAAGGAAATGGAGAACCCTCACCATGTGGATGTAGCCTTGTCATGACCCCAGTGGGTTGGCACCTTCTGCCGCCACCACCCTGGACCTAGGTCCCTTGGTACCCTCCCAAGGTCCAGGGTACCCTCCCAAGCCCCTTCAAATTGCCCCTTTGTAGCCGAGAAACGTAAGCATGATGACCAGGCAGAGAAACAATTGAACAAAAAGGGTTTATTATTACAGTACTGGGCAGGGGAAAAACAAGACAAGACAAGGTGCTTTAAAATACATAACAGTGTTGAAAAGCCAAAAGAACACAAAGCTAACGCAGCTGCCTATTACTCCTTAACTGTTACTACTCAAGCCCTACAGCTCTCTTAAGCCAGGCTCCTATCTCCTGTACTCACTGTCCCCAGTGAGGGATCTTTCTCCCAGACCAGTCTCCTCAGCTTAGCTCTGTGAGAGGCAAAGACCGCAGAGAGGACAAGAACACAGTTTAACCTACCGCCAAGTATATAAACAATCTCCTCAGAGAATTCCTGGACCCCCATTGGTTACAGCTGGTGCAAAGCATTGTGGGGATTGTAGGCTGTCTGCTTCCCACTCCGAGGCAGGTCTCTTAGGCCTCACTAGGCCCAGTCCTGCACAGATCTCCAGAGGCCTACACAGATCATGACAAGCCTGTATCCCAGAAACAAAAACCTAGGAAAACTCAGGATTAGATCTACCGGAGCCCTTCCATTAAAGGATTCCCATCCACAGAGTACAATTTTCTCACTTCCCCTTCTTGCTGCTAGGGGTGTGCATTCGGGAATTCCGAGCCAAAAAAAACCCCGAAAAAACCTCTTTTTGGAATTTTTTGGCTTTCTGGATGCCGAACAGGCTTCTCTGAGCCTGTTCTGAGATCCGGAAAAAATCCCAAAAAAATTGGTTTTTTCCCGGCATTTTTCGGCAATGCCGAAAATGGCTACTAGGAGGGATTTTAACAGCTAAAAGGACCAGGAAACCACGTTTTCCCGCCATTTCCCCCTCTTTCCCGCCTCTTGCTCCTGTTTCCAGGAGGGAGGGGGAAAGAGGGAACTTCAGACAGCCAATCACTTCAATGCATTTGCAAATATTTCAAAGTATTTGCATTTTGCAACTTTTTGCAAGGCTGTTGTTGCTGCTGCCAGCCCAACCACTAGCTTGCTCCTTTCCCAGGGAAGGAGCACTGGTGGCCAATAGGGTTTTGGCATCTGCTCTCTGCCAATTACAGAAGGTGTTTCTTTTTGAAATCCTTCTGTGTATGCCCAGAGAACATAAAAGGAGACAGTCTCTGGTGGCTGCTGTGCTGTTCCTGGATCCTATGTGCTGTGTTCCTGTTGCTGGTGATGAGAGAGAGCTGCCTGGCTTGGCTCAGAGGAGATTGTGTGTGGCTGGCTGGCTTCTGCTGCTGGCCCTGCCCTGCTCCTTCAGCCTGCCCGCTTTCCTCCCTCCTGCATGGACCTCCTTGGATCGAAAGCAGACATCAGCCTGGTTTACTTTATTAGGGCACTTTTAAAAAAAAATATTTTTGTTTTGGTGGTTTGGGGCCTGGGGTTGGTGAGGGGGTGGTGTGAGTAGGCCTCTAGGGCCTCGGGCCTCTTTCTGGGTTTTATTTGGGAGGTGGGTTCTTCTCATTTCTCTTTTTACACAGTTTAATTTTTTTTTTTTACTGTGTACTTTTCATTTAGCTTGCCTTGTTGGGAGGGGTTTTTCTTCTGGGGGGGGGTTAGTGAGTTCTTCTAGTTCTGAGTTCCTCTACTTCTAGTTTTTGCCTGTTGTTTGTTTTGCCTTTTGTTTTTTCTGTGCTTGATTTTTATTTATTGGCTTGCAGCTTCTCCTGGGGGGGGGGGTTTACTGGTCTCCTTCCTGGGGTCTAGGCTCTTGTTTTTGGTTTTGAGTTTTGTTGTGGTTCTTTCTGTTGCTTGTCTGTTTGCAATTTATTTTTGTTAAATTGTGTTGTATTTTTTTCTGGGCCTCTGGTTTTTTGGGGGTGTGTGTGTTACAGATTAGGCCTCTTCTGCCTGGGACCTAAGTTCTCTCTCTGGTCTGCTACCTACAGGTGACAATTCATGCACCTGACGAAATGGGCTGCTTTCACACAAAGCCATGGTTTTTGGCCAAATCACTGTTTAGGGAATGTGTGGTGGGTTGGACTAGATGAACCTGGAGGTCCCTTCCAACTCTGTGATTCCATGACTCTGGCCGAAAGATGTCAGAGAGACACTCATTTGTTGCAAGGGCTGGTTCGCACAGGTTGTGGGGGCCACCGTGCACTGGTTCTGCTGCTGGCCCCTGAACAGGGGTCCAACTCCCAAATCTTTTTCAGCCTCTGGGCACCTTTGGATTTCCAAACCAGGCTAGGCAAGTAGCCGCCTTCTGGGCATGGAGGAGAGGCCTCTGGGGGTGTGGGGGAGAGGTAGTTGTGTGAATTTCCTGCATTGTAGGGAACGGGGACCCACCCTCAGCCCTGGGAGACTGAGCAGCCAACCGTTCTGTGGCTCGGGATGTTTTCGCCTGCCTCTGTCCGGTGGGGGTGAAGCTATTTTCCTTCCTTATTTGCTGCCATCACTTACTGGATTCACACCGCCTTCCTAGAGGGACAGTGAGACCCCTCTGGATGATTCCCCAACTCTTTGGGTGTCCCCTGGAGAGATGGCAACCTCTCTGATTTGGGCCCATTTGGGTTTCCCTGGCCACCCTTTGCCTCTGTTAATGTGCTGAGTGGGGAATCGCACACCCCTAGCTGATTGCTCACTTGCACAGGTCCTGCCTGCCCCCCTCCAGTTTACATGCTGTAGAAATCCTCTGGTTTGACCCAAGTCCAGTTGGGTTTGGGAAGTGACTGGCACAGGTTGTGTGTGTGTGTGGGAGATTGCTCTGGTTCTGCTGCTGGGCCTGGCTAGTGGCAATGCAAACATGCTGCCTCAGTCTATGTAGGCTGCTGCTGCAGAGATTCTCTGGTTTGAACTAAGTTCTGTTGGTTTTGGGGTTTGGGGCACTGACTGGCACATTGGCATAGGTTGTGGGGGGGGGCAGAATTGCTCTGGTTCTACTGCTGGGCCTGGCAAACACCACCACCACACCTCAGTCTCTTACAGGGAGATCTGCCTGCCTTTTCCCCACCCCCAATTTCCCATAGGAAACAATGGAGAACTGGGGGCACCCTCTTTGGATGTCCCTGGAATTGGACCCCCTGGTCCTCAAAACTTTGGGGGTCTTTTGGGGAGAGGCTGGAGCAGCCACGGTCCAAATTTGGAGCCTCTACCTCAAACCCCCTCCCCCCCAGCCCCCTGCAAACTTTCAAGAGGATTTTTGCCATTGACTTCAATGGCCCCATTGGATATAATGGACCCGAATTTTTCGGGAATTCTGGAAATTTTCGGATATCTATGCTTTACCGGTATAGGTATTTGGGTTTTTTCAGGAATCCTGAAAACATTCGGGTTCAATATATCCAAATCCGAATTTTACCGAATTTTGTTTTTGCAGATCCCTACTTGCTACAGCTCCCAATGCCTCCTTGAAATGCTGCACTTTGGGGGATATTTTGGGCTGCAGCAAAAGAGGTTAAGCTAGTCATGCTCCATGGCTAGAAATCCTCTCCCCATGGAAATGCCCTAGTGGATCCAACCCCATATTTCCCAAACTCCAAGTCAAGGTTTAGAAAACGGGAACACCCCATATGCTCATGTGCTCTTTTTGCATGTGATTTCCACCCCTCAGTTTACTGTGACACTCAAATCAGGACTAAATTATGGTTAAAGCTATCAAACCCCACTTCACACCACTGTTCCCATGCAATACATGTGTCATGATCTGGGCTGTGCCATCAGAGGCCTACTAGGCCCAGGGAGCCTGGCTAGCAGTAGGGGAGGTTGGGCCTACAAACCCCAGAAGGCCTTGTGAAGTTTTGGCACCGATTTTGACCAACAGGAAAGAAGAGGGCTGGGGAATAAAAGAACTGGTGCAAGAGGGAAAGCTGTTCTTCTTCCCAGGAAACAGGGCCAAAAGAAAGAGGCTACTGTGGGGAAGAAACCCTCATCCTGAGGAAAAGGTGAGTAGTCTAAGGCCACTTGAGATAGTGAGGTCGGGACAGTATATTTAGACGCTTAGGGCATTTGATTTCTTTTCATCCACTTACTGTTATTATTCCTGAATCTCATTTGTTTGACCTCCTATAAAACAAACCATTTTCTTTGTTCACTCTGTCTGGTCCTCATGCTTATTTCGGCTAAAAGGGAGGTCTAAAGGCTTGGGAGGGTGCTCTGGGCCTTCTCAGAGGAGCCTGGAACCAGAGTGGTGGCAGCATCAGGTGACACCCCATCTGAGCCGTGACAACAGGGAAGAAAGATTTTCACTACTGAACTATTTAAAAGGAAAAGAGGAACACAGCATTCAAAAATTCTTGAATTGTATACATGCATAATCTCGGTTACTTTTTGCCAACATGTACTCATTTAGCACACATACTCCTACAGCAGTGCAGACTAGGGGAAAGTATTCTAGCATAGTCTCTGTAGACCACTGAAGAATCTACCCCCCTCCAATAAAGGTCAGATTAGCTACTAGCTCTTGGGTTTTTCCACTCACCTACTTTTCTGAGCCATCTAGATCAGGGGTGTCAAACATGCAACCCATGGGTCAGATGAGGCCCGCACAGGGCTGCAATCCAGCCCAAGAGCAGCTGACTCTGTGCTGCTTCCTGTATCTATCATCACAGCTCCTTCTGGCCATTCTCTCCTAGTTTCTGCTTCATAGGAGAGATTGGCTGAGGGCTCTTCCCCCCTCCCCTCTGGGGAGGGCACGAAAGAGCCAGAGAGAGGGAAGAAAATGGCATCTCGTGGGACTTCGAAGAAGACTAGCACCATTTTATTCCAGGTAGAAGCACACTTTTTCTTCAGAGGGAGGGAGGGAGCCAGAGAGAGCACCCCAGAAAAATAGAGAGAGTCCTTTGTTTAAGACTCCAAAACATTTTTATTCCAGGTATGGGGGGGAGAGTCTTTTGTTTAAGGCCCCAAAATGTTTTTATTCCAGATATGAGAGAGAGACCATACCATGACACTTGGGAGAGATCTCTCTTTCCATTTCTAACAGATTTGGGGGGGGGGGGAGAACCCCAACAACACATCTTGCATTCCTTATTAGTGAAAGGGAGCAAGAGTACAGCAGCACCTTAATGACTAACAAAATTTGTGGCAGGGAAGGAAATTTCATGAATCACTGCTCACTTCTTCAGATACAGTTGCAATGTGAGTCCATCTGTCCTTATATCTTGGAGAGTGAAGTGATATCAGACACCAAAAGACAATAGCAGGCATTGGTAATGAGAGAAGAAACCTAGGTCTCAATTCAGTCTAGAAGTCTGCATTGTCTTGAGCTTCATTTTTTTTTTGCGCTATAAATGTTTATTATTTCTGTTTGTTTGTTTTTAACATATCAAGAAATATAATAACAGCAAAACAGTATACAAAACCAGTTAGTCATCAATACAATACAAATTTTTACAACATACATCAACAGTCATAACAAACTAAGTTAGTACTAAATCTGATCACCTATACATAGATGCTATTGTCTTGAGCTTCATGATCAGTTGCAATTTAGCAGTCTCTCTTTCAAATCTACCTTTGAAATTCCTTTGTAAGAGAATTACTACTCCTAGGTCAGCAACTGAATGCCCTGGAAAGTTAAAATGTCCTCCCACTGGTTTTTTAATGTTGTGGTTCCTAATAGTGGTAGAAAGAGTAAGAGTACAGTAGCACCTTTAAAGATTAACAAAATTGTGGTTGGGTATGTGCTTTTGTGAGTCATTGCTCACTTCTTCAGACTTATTTACATTTATTCTTTGCATCCTCTGGACTGAATCATCCTGTACCAAATTAGACCTAGGTTTCCTATCTCATTACCAATGCTGGTATCTCCACACCTCTGTATATCACACCAATGCTGATATCTCCACCCCTCTGCATATCACACCTAATCCAATTACGCTTTCTATTGCCATTTGGCATATGAAATCATCTTTATAAAGTTTATATCTCTGGTACCTTTTTATGGCACACATGGCCCAGCCCGACAAAGTGACATTTATGTCAGATCCGGCCCTCGTAACAAATGAGTTCAACACCTCTGATCTAGATTCATGTCACTGATCATATTTCTAATCCTAGATTCCTATCCTCACAGCATGCTTGAATCTGACCCTCCAGATAGATTTCTCTTAGAAATATAGGTAGTTCAGTGATCAGAAAGTAGTATTTTCCAACATAATTGAACATATAAAGGATGTACCTTCTTTTTTCACTAACATCATTAATGTTGCTGTCCCATCGTTGGGACATTAGCAAACTTAGTTCCATTTCTTCCTTTTCAATTTGTGGCTCATTTTCTTCATCATCGCTGTTGTGTAGATTCCTACAGCTTCCAGGAGAAAAATGTTGGAATAAAGTTCTTTGCTCTCCAATTTCATAGCCTTCATCCTCCAAACCAGCCAAGAGATGCACCATGGCTTGATCAGCACTACCATCCACTGCAGTAAACACAAGAATACGTTCAGGCATGTGTCTTGTGAGTTTAAGGAAAATCTGGATTTGTTTTTTCACTTTAATGTTCATTTACTACTTCTGTGATCTGAGACATATTACTATACCTCTGTCCTTTTCCGCAACTGGTCTAAATGCTTTAAATTTGCAAGATGAACTCAGCTCAGATAAGACATCACATGAAACCACTGTTTATCTTAAACATGTTTAGTTTGTGAACTCAGTTAATAGATCGTCACTAAAGCCCTGGTTTACTCTGACAAGTGCTGGTTTCATCCCCTTCTCCCCATGGCCTGGTCATGACATCACCGGGGGAAAAATCAGGGTTATGCCAAGATAGCTGCACTCTTATATCATACAAATCCATAGTTAAAATTAACTGCAGATCTTAGTTTAAATTGTGGATTTGGCCAATGTCTAAACTGAGCCAATATTAGAAAAATTTTACGCAAGCTCTTTTTTGGCAAGAGGCGGTTGACTTCTCTGACCATGGAAACAGAAGCTAATCACTTTTTTAAAACATTAGAAACATTGCATATAAAATTATGGATTGCATTAATACTTTTGAGATTCCACCAGAAAAAAACTGGACTTCATTGAAGGTTTTTTTCTTGTCACAGAAGTGGACAACATTCGATAGGTAAGTCCTCCCATCTAGTTCAAAGAATTGTGTACAACCTCTACCATGAGACCCTGCTCTCAGGTTTGCAGTTTAAAAACCTGCCATAAAAGGCAGCTCAGCCAACTTTCTCACTCCTGACAACATGTTTTAATTCTGATAGAATTTCAGCTAAGAGGTCTCTAGATCAGATGACTGATGCTCTTTATTGAAAAACAGAGTTAGCTGAAGATGCTCATACAGCCAAAGGAATGGCTTTGTGGGCTTTGTTCATTTTAATCTTCCCCAGAATAAATACAATGATAATTTTTATCCTTTTTTTGAAACTAGCCCACCTACAGGCATATCTAGGTAAGTACTTTAACAACTTTCATAACATTCTGCCTGTATTAGGAGAGCCAATGTGGTGTAATGGTTAAGAGCGGAGGAATCTAATCCGGAAAACCAGGTTTGATCCCCCACTCCTCCACATGAAGCCAACTGGGTGACCTTGGGCCAGTCACAGTTCTCTCAGAACTCTCAGCCCCACCTACCTCACAAGGTGCCTGCTGTGGGGAGAGGAAGGGAAGGAGATTGTAAGCTACTTTGAGATTCCTTAAGGTAGAAACCAACTTTTCCCATTTTTCTTCTGTTAGTAATATCTTTGTAGAACCTGGGTATTCCATTCTCTTAACTTCTGAACAAATATTTCAGGAAAGGGAATACTGAGACCTGAAGGGACAACCCTGGAAAGCTTCACTCATCCCCCTTGGATTTATTTGCATTTAACTTAACTTCTGTTCCAGTATTTTAAATTATTTTGGAATAATCTGTGAGTAGGCAGTTAAATAGTAACGTCTGCTGCTCCCTCTTCTAGGTTTAAATCAGAAAAAGGATATTCTGACCCAAGATAGCTCACATTTACAAGTCTACCTGAGGAGTTCCTATGGGAGATACCTGTCAGCAAGCTGCCATTCTGTTTTCTGTGACCTCTGTGTACATATCCTTACCCTGTTGCACCCGGCTTGTTTCTACTATCCTGCTTCTGTGCTGGAATGCATAAGATAACTACTGGTGGATGTGTGGGGGAGAAGATGCTGTAATGCTTGCCTATTGCTATCTCATGAGAACTGCACCTGTGTTTTGTCTGATGTTCTGCCTGGTTCCCATGGACTGGGCGCGCAACCGTTTCAGTAGCCCGCCAGCGGGAATGTTATTCATTGGATATGTATCTGTTTGAATTTCCTTTATTATGCTCGCCCTACCTGTGTATCCCCAGTTCTAACAAAGAACGTGTTTGAGTATGTCTTCAACGCTTTGAAATAAATTTTGCTTTTCTTGAAAACGTGGATTTATTCTCGATGCTTGGGGATCCAACAATACCACTTAAGGAAAAAAACCTCTTCAAGAGGTGTAGGGTTGTGTAACCCTGTATTGTTTACCACCACAGGATAATAATATGATCTCGCTAGAAGCCCAGAAGGGGTTGACTCTGGGCTGGAACTATGCGCACAACAAGACCATTTCAATCACATGGCTTGCAGCTGTCTCTTGACCTGTCCATGGGCTTACAATTAGAACCTTCAGCTGAGCCTTCTGAGGGCCAAGATCTCCTTCTGCATTAGGATGTCTCTGACTTATACTCTTGAACAAATGTAGAAGCAACACATAACAGTTGTGCCACAGGACAAAGTATATTTTAGGGCTGCTGATCACCCCAGCTGAAAAAGGCAAGAGAAGTTGCTTCAACGAGATAAAAGAATTGCTCCCAGGCACTGTGTTGCCCTGAAGCATCGAGGCAGATCATTGCCCCACAGACTGAGATTGAGTATCCTGCTGACAGGCTTAGAATTGCTTCTCCTTTATAATTTGAGTGGCACTATTATTGTTGTTCATTAATTGAACCAAGAACTAAGAAAAACGCCTTCTCTGCTTAGCACCCAAATTAACTAATAAAGTGGCGTGGGACACACACACACACACACACACACACACACACACACACACCCCTTTGGTTAAATCTGCGCTTCCAAAAGCAGCAGCCCTATTGCCAGTGGAAACAGGAGAAAAGGACAGAAAGGTAACTCCCCGAGAGGAGATGCCAGAAACCTGTACAAGTCCTGCCTCCTTTAAGTAGACAGGAAGAGTCTCCCATTTCTCACAGTAATGTCCCCTCATGATCAAGAAAGTCTCCAAGAATACTAAGATCTAAATAACCCTCTTGTCAGAGAAGGAGAAGAGGAAGAGGAGGATGAGATTGGATTTATACCCCGCCCTTCACCTGGCATCTCAGAGCGGCTTACAAACTCATTTCCCTTCCCCTCCCCATAACAGACACCCTGTGAGTGAGAACACAGTGTTATTTATAAACAGTATTACTAATATTTTATGGAAAGCTGATTTTTTTGAGTAGCAGAGGACGACTTCATTCAGACCACACAACAACCTTTTACTAGTCCATAACATGCATTAACACATACACTTCATTTACCATACTTGCATGCTCCCTCCTTCCCTCCCCTGTAAACTGAGGGGCAAACTGTATGTTCATATTTTTAAAGCACTCAGTCAGGGTTCCCTAGACACAACTCAGGTTTACCAAAAGCCACAAAACAGTGGCAAAGAATGGATTTTTTAAAATAAAGGAGAGCCCAAATGGGCTCAGAATGCTGCCACAGGGGGTGGAAGGGCTCCTGTTTCTTCCCCAAGCTGTTTTCCCATGCCAAAACAGTGCTGGGGTGGGGGGGGTGTTTCTAGTTATTACCCTATTTTTGCTGCTTCATGTCCACAGAATACTGTGGAGCAGCAAAAATAGGGACATAACACCCCTCCCCAGCATGCTGTTTCAGCATGGGAAAATGGCTGGACGGAGAAGGCAAGAGCTCTTGCTTCCCTGCAGTAGTATTTTGAGCCTATCTCGGTTCTTCATTATTTTCTAAAAGCTATTATCCTTAGCTGCTATGTGGCTGCGGGGAACCATACCCAACTCTTTAAAACACAAATGTGTAGTTTGGCCCGAAGTGTGAAGGAAAACTTCATTTGGGAAGCCTTTCATCTCCAAATTGCCATGGCATCTGAATGAATACAAACTAGGGTTTTGTCTCCTCCACACGAAGAGTTATTCTTAACTGCCATTAAACTGTGGTTTAAAATCCAGGTTTGTGGAGAGGAAAAAGGCTTCCCAAACCAGAAAATTTCAATCATGCTGTGTGTGCAAGGAACTGTGGGACGGAATGCATGAAGATAATAAGCTATATTCATGCTTATGATGGACAAACAAGAGGTTTGTTTTGATATATGAAGATGGCCATACTTTTAAGTGTAGGCAGAATATATAGGACATTCATGACAGAACAGCCAGCATTGTGAACAGTAACTTTTCTTACTAAAGGAAGGGCTGTAATGGCTTTGTACTATACTTACTGAAAACTGGAGTTTTAGTTAATCTCTGAGATGAAGGTTGGAAATGCTGACTATTTTCCATGACATTCAGAATAGCTTCTTCATTAATAAGAGCATCTTCTTCTTTATACTTCTCACTAGTTTCCTCTAGAATTAGATAAAACACTATGCACATACTTATTTGATTTATACCCCACCCTCCCCGCTGAAGCAGGCTCAGGATAGCATACATAATAGATTAAAACATAAAAACAGAACGTTCATAAAACATTTAAAAGTGCTAGTGCGCAATATTACAAATACGATGGCTGAACACAGTATCAGATCAATTATAGTGGGAATACGGTCAGCAATAATTTTGGGACTATTACCTTGGTCCCATACTAAATTTCAATTTATACCGGCGAGGAACAGGCTGCAGCTGATGGTTCCAGGGCGTACAGTCTTAAAACTATACAACATTTAGGTGTGGCTCCTCAATCGAATGCCTAGTGGAAGAGCTCTATCTTGCAGGCCCTGCAGAACTGTAAAAGGTCCCACAGGGCCCTAATATCTTCCAGGAGCTCATTCCACCAGTGCAGAGCCACCATAGAGAAAGCCCTGGCCCTCGTCATAGTCAGCCTGGCATCTTTTGGACCCGGGAGAGCCAAAAGATTTTGAGACTCTGAATGAAGTGCTCTCTGGGGAACATATGGGGAAAGGCAGTCCCTCAAGTATGCAGGCCCCTGACCATAAAGGGCTTTATAGGGAAGAACGAGCACCTTGAAGTGAATTCTGTATGCTATAGGTAGCTAGTACAGTGCTTTCAGTGCAGGCTGAACATGCTCCCAGAAGGGGAGACCCAACAAAAGCCTGGCTGCTGCATTCTGCACCAGCTGCAGCTTCCAGATTTGGGACAAGAGCAGTTCCATGTAGAGAACATTACAGTAGTCTAATCTTGAGGTGACCATCGCATGGATCACTGTTGCCAAGTCATTGCATTTGAGGAAGGGAACCAGCTGCCTAATCAGCCAAAGATGGTAGAAGGCTGACTTAGCAGTGGCTGCTACCTGGGCCTCCATCGTTAAGGAGGCATCCAAGAGCACTCCCAAGCTCATAACCTCTGACACTGGTACCAATGGAGCCCCATCGAAGGTTGGGAGTGGCATCCCTAACCCCGGACCGCCCTGACTCAGACACAGAACCTCTGTCTTCGTCAGATTCAATTTCAGTCAGCTCAGTCTAAGCCAACCAGCCAGAGCTTGTAATGCCAGGTCCAGATCTTCTGGTCTTGAGTCAGACTGGCCGCCCAACAACAGATAGAGCTGGGTGTCATCAGCGTACTGGTGACATCCCTGCCTGTGCCTCTGGGCAATCTGGGCAAGAGGATGCATATAGATGTTAAATAACATTGGGGAAAATACCAAATCAGCAAATCAGCAGGTCCCTTCGAGACAGCTCCTCCCCTAATGCCACCCTTTGTCCCCAACCCTGATGGAAGGAGGAAAGCCACTGCAAGCCACCCCAGCATCGACAAGGTGGTGGATTAGTAGCTGATAGTCAACAATGTTGAACACTGCCAACAGGTCTAACATGGAGATCATAATTTTTAAAAACACAGGTTATGCTCAGTGTTCCCTCTAAGCTGAGTTAGTGTGAGCTAGCTCACAGTCTTTTACCCTCCGGCTCCCACATTTTTTTCTAAGCTCAGAAAGGATGGCTCCAGAGCAATGTTCCCTCTAAGCTGTGGAGTCTTGTGAGCAAAAATTCTACTTTGTGAGCTACTGGCATTAAAGTTGTGAGCGAGCGATTTGGCTACTGCATAAATTAGTTTGCTCTGGAGCCCTCCTTCCTAAGCCGAGACTGAAATGTGTGAGCTGGATGCTAAAAAACTGTGAGCTAGCGCACACTAACTCAGCTTAAAGGGAACACTGCTCCAGAGCAAACTAATTCATGCAGTAGGCGAAATGCTCGCTCACGACTTTAATACCAGTAGCTCACAAAGTTGAATTTTCGCTCACAAGACTCCACAGCTTAGAGGGAACATATGCTTATTCACTTTAGCATATTAAAATTATTTAAACAGGATTTTCAAAAACATTTAGTGGAAGTAAGACTGACTTCATATTCCTAAGGCTGTACACAGAATGATAATGGACATACTTTTCATAATAATTTATGTTTTGTATAACTCCTCACAGTAGGGTTTGGCAACTACAAGTTCTCAGAATCAACCCATCACCCTGAATGTTGCCATCAACCACTATCAGTTGCCGACTGTCTTTCCATGGCTTTTCTTAATAAGAGAGGACAGTTTGAGAAAGCATGTTGTTGCTTACACTTGCTTCACTTTGACCCATTTCTAGCTCAGAAAGACAAGAGAAGAAGGGGATAGAAAAGTATGAGGAAGGTTCTCTCTCTCACTTACTTATTTTTAAGCTGGATCTGTATACATAGGAGAATGAGGTGGCAGAATGAACTCTGCCACTTCAGACAACAGACATTTATTGGATGCTGCCTCCATCCCCCAAACACAAATAGTACAGATTACTCTGCCATATCTTGACTAACTTCTCTTTCTGCTCCTTGTGTAGACTAGGCCTTTGTCTCTCCCTTGCCTTTCCCAACCATTTTTATTTGAGAAATTAAACAAGTATGTGGAGGTAGGCAAAGACACATGAGAAATATCCTTTTGGTTTTCTCAGCTGGAAAAGCGTCAGAAAAAGAAGAGGCGAGGCAGGGAGAAACTGACAGACACTGAAGTCCAAGCTAGATGAGACAGATACCCATAGGTTTTCCTTATCAGAGTAACAGCAGCTGAAGAGGGCAGGGTCACTGGGAAATGGCATGGGCAGGGTAGAGTGCCACAGTACATATCTACCTGCACATCGAACAGAAATTTAAAGAGGGATACAGAAGAGCCAATGAGAAAGATGTTTTTCTTTGTGCTCCCTGTGCAGCTTTCCTTACCCTAATGTAGACAGAGGGAGAGGGGAACGACTGGAGGCCAGAAGAAGATGACTACCTTCTGCACTTTGATTTTGTTCTTTTACTTTCCCAACTGGCTCAGAAAAACAGGCAGAAGTTGACAAAAGTAAGAGATTATTTCTTGTATGTCTATGTTTCGCTTCCTCATTTCAATTTCCCTAGCTGGAAAACAGACATAAAAACAGTATTTTCCTCAGCTTCTTCACAAAAATAATTGCAGCTAGGACCAATCTGGGCTAAAAATTAAACAGTACTAACAATACTAACCTTTGTTTAGTTCTTTATCACTATGCACTTCTACCATACTGGCAGGCGAACATGGAACAACTGTTGGAGATTCTACCTCAGAATGTAGTGTCAACTCGGCAGAGAATTCTGGTGATCCACTGCCATAGTTTACCGATCCAGATAACGTCCTAATTAATGGAATGGAAAACTGTCAGTGTGACGCTAAAATTCACAAATAAAGATGATAAATATTTAGAAAAATGCTTACACTGAGAGATCACTTTGCTTGAGGATTTCTTTAAGTCTCTTCTGAAAGATTTGTTCACTCTCTGTAGCAGTCACAAATCCACGATCTTCAGATAAGAAAATAATGTTATATGGAATCTTTAATGAAGCAATACAGAAAGACTGCTGAGAATCCATAAATAAGGAAATGAAACTTCACTGGACAGTCTATTAGCAGTTGAGTAGGTTCTCTGGTGCAGCAGAACAGAAAATTTCTAAATAAATAAAATTAACAAGTATTCTTCCTCTTTATGGAATTTCTTTAATAATGCAAGTTCAAGCATGGAATACAGAGTCTGTGAGTTTCAAGCAGTCCACAGCCAATTCCAAAGGGTGCAGTATTTCTTTTAGAACACGTCTATATATTTAGTAATATATTCCATAGTCCCACAAAACAATTACAAGATGCATTATCCAGGTCAATAACTCATTTGGAGAGAAACTGTGAAGATAAAACTAATACAAAAAGAAAGTGTGAGGAGTTATGCCTTGTTGGTAGCTTCAAAACCCTAAACCAGTTATCCAAGGGACCGTCTATTCCTCTATGAACCTGGCTGGGAACTGCAATCTCTGGAGACTTTGTTCTTTTGCCCTGTTCTCTGAGGCAGTGGAAGTCGTGACAGCCCTGGTAGAATGAGCCCTGATAGGGCCAGGTAATGGCTGTTTGGCGAGTAGGTAACATAGATGGATTAGCCCTACAATCCACTTTGACAGGCGCTGGGCCGTGATGCGAGCGCCCAAGCGTGGTGAAGCATACGAGACGAATAGTTGTGATTCTTGTCTAGTTGGGCGCGTTCTGGTGAGATAGGAGAGCCCGCTTCACGTCCAAGGTGTGGAGTAGTTTGTCTTCCGCTGATGTTGGATTTGGAAAGAAGTCAGGGAGGAAGACCTCCGCCTGCAGGTGGAACTCTGACACCACCTTCGGCAGGAAGGAGATGTCCGGGACTAGGCAGACTCCGTCTGGCAAAAAGGACAGGTAAGGTGTATCGTGTCGGAAAGCCAATATTTCTCCCACTCGCCTGGCCAAGGTAATGGCAATTCAAAAGGCCGTTTTCCACGCTAGGAGTTTGAGTTCGCTTGTTGCGAGTGGTTCGAAGGGCTTCCTCGTGAGCTGGCGTAGAACTAGAAGAAGGTCCCATGGAACGACTAGAGTTTTGAGAGAAGGGTAAAGGTGAAGCAAACCTTTTAAAAAATGTTTGGAAATTGGATGTGCAAACAGAGTACATCCGTCAACTGGAACATGAAAAGCCGACAGAGCGGCTAAGTAAACTCTTAACGAAGAGTGGGAAAGTCCCGAGTCAGCTAAGGAGAGAAGGAAACAGAAAACTCTTTCGAGGCCAGCCGAGGTGGCTCGAGGGGCGTCATCACCCAGAAAAGAACAGAATCTTCTCCATTTATAGTCCGAGTAGTACTCAGCCGGTACTCAGCCCCCGTCCCTCCCGCACTCGTCCGACTACTTCGCACTCCCACCACCTCCTCGGGAGTAGGCCCTCCGCCAAGGGGCAGGTAAGGCCAGCAGGAGTCGTTAGTGGCTCAGTCCCAGGTCTCCGCAGCCGGTAGCTGCTAACTGGCCTTTTTTCCGCGCCTCTTCTTTCTTCTTGTTTTCATTTCATTTCTTCCTTGTCTGGCTGCGCTGTGCAGCACTGCTCAGGCATGTCCTGCTGAAAGTAGGGCCAGCTATAACTGGGGAAGCCTCCAGAGGATAAGCCTCTCCCCACCTGGATCAAAGCTCAGAGCCGACCCTGCGATGGAGGGAGGAGTTTATCCCACTCGTAGAGGACTGTCCCACGAAGAACCACTGGAGAACAGTGTGCCCTCCCAACTAAGTTGGAATGCATCCCCTAGATCAGCGTTTTCCAACCTGTGGGTCACGAGCTGCAAGTGTTTGAGTTTTTTAAATATTATTTTTATACATTTTTGTTTATCTTTAGCCAACGGTTTTTTGTGCTTTGTACCATTTCATGCACGCTGGTTCCCCTTCTTTTTTTGTTTTCTTCTTTTAAAAACAAGTCTAGCTCGCTTGTGACCAGATCCGAAGTGAGTCCAGTGTCCTTCTCCGACATCGATGAATCCAGAGGAGCAGAAGGAACTCTAGAGAAAGGAGGTGGCAGGAACTACTCACTCCAAAGTCAGGTTATTTCTGGCCTTCGTATAGGTCCATATCACAATGGGACAGGGCCACCCATCCAAACAGAGCTGGGAGAAAGCCTCCTTCTATCCAAGGGCTGTATGGAGGATAAGGCCAGCTATAGCAAGTGGTACCCGAAGGGCACTCCACTACCAATCCTATCACCCCAAGCAAAACTTCAATTGTTGCTGGCTGGAGGGCTGCACCATGTGGAATGGGCACCCTGCACTTGAACCAAAGGGGTCAGATCCATGAAAGCCTCAGATATCTCTATCACATTAGTCTGTGGGAGCTCCCCTTCAGGCACGGAATCAGATGATCTAGCTGCCAAGGCTGAATTTAAACATGGAGACTGTGTCCTTGGAATCAACCTGGACTTGGGTCTTGGCTGTTTGCTGAAGCTCAAGGAGTGGTTGTGACAGTCAAGATTGCATTTAGCACTGGTTGGTTCCACAGGTGTTAGCTCAGTATATTAAAGATCGCTGAGCCATCTTTAGTGGAGGTGCTGAGCTGCTACATTGGACAGCAGGTCTGGATGGAACCAAAGGTGGTGAAGCTAGATTCAAAAGCACCAGCTTTGAAACTATCAGAAATGAGGCTGATCTAGCCTGTCTCTGAGATAATGCAGAGTGACTCAGTGTTGAGGCCTTTGAGGGAACCAGGGCTGAAAGTGCCTTCTTCCAAAATGCTGCCTTGAGCCTTGAAGCTCTATCTTGGCAACCCTTAGGTATAAATTTCCAGCAAGCTGGGCATTTTGAGACATCACATCCCTTGTCGGAGCACAGTAAGTATAAGCAGTGTTCATCTAATTGTGGGACTTTGGCTCCACACCCAGTACATTCTTTAAATAATGCCTTCTGCATTAGAGAAGTCATTTACAAGACTTTTACAAGCAGTAATGTCTGAAATAAAAGTGCTCTTCCAGCTCCAAAAGATAGGACAACTGAACTGCCACACAGAAACAATAAAAAAGAGAACACTGAAGAATGTGCTCTCTCTGGCAGCAAAGAAAGAACTAAGAAAGAGCCCTCCCTTCTCTCCTTGCATCTATCAGAAATGCAGGAAAAGACGGTGTGTGTGTGTGTTTTGTGCCTTTTAAAGAGCTCTACAAGTTTTCCCACAGCAGGCCTGGGCAAGCACAGTACCAATGTGGGACTACACAGAAAGTCACAAAGATCAACAAGGAAAGCAAAGGTAAGAGAGACTTGCCTGCCTTTTTTTCTTCCACTTTTTTTAACAGAGGAAAGGCCATTGAGATTACTGGTGACTAATTAATTTCCACTCAGAATACCACCATAGAATTCTCTTCCTTGATCAGGAGTGGGGAAAAGACAAGGAAACACTAAGGGAAAATTTGAAAGCTTAAATCCCAAGCTGAAGTCACTGTAATACTTCCTCCTGGCCAGGGCAGGAAGGTGAGTCAGGGTTCCTACAGGTCTCTGCAGCTTACTCAAGTATGTCTGTTGCTGACAGGGAAACAGATACTGGAACACTTTTTCTTCCTTCAGCTTGATGGAGAAGACCCCAAATCACTTGAATGAAAGGGGGAAGGGAGAGAAAACCAACTGCTGCTCTAAATATTCTATTAGGAACAGAGCCAAATTGTGATCTTTCATTTGCTTGCCAGTGAATCAGTCTGAAGGGAAGCTTTTCTCTTTTTTGTTACTTTGGAAGACAATCTGAAGTGAAGGAGTCTTTCTACTAAGGAATTTTACATGTCTTATAATTATAAGCCTATGTTGGTTTGCCAAATGTTAGAAATGTTGTATTCCTGCCTGATGCCCCCCCCCCCAGTGGATCTGTTAATTTTGACCTATGTTCCCTTAGCAACTATCTCAGTCAAGAGCTGGAGCCATGCGATCTCCCAGGGAAGAGTTTCATGGTTTGTTTTTCTTTTGGAATGTAGAATGTATTCTGAACAGAGGTTAGGGAGAAAAAATTATGTTTCAGAACAGAATTGATGAACTGTCTTCAAAATTCTAGACCATGACCCTTTGCCTTCTTTACACTATAAAGGAAGGACTCAGAGTATCTTGTTCAGTGTGCTTGCTTGATCTGCTCTTGCATGCAACAGGATGATCATCCTTAATAAAGACTGTATAATTTGTTCACCAAAAAAGCCTTGAGTGTTTCTCCCCTAGACATGTTCTCAGAAGGGAGACCTGCCTATTCTAGGCCCCCCCATAACACTTCCACATCTTGAAGAGTGTCCTAACCACAGAACTACTGGAGAATGACATGTATGGACCACCTTTCGGCCACAGTGGCTCCCAAGGCAATTTACAATAAAAACCTGACAAGCATTAAATGCATTATAAAGAACAATGCTTAAATTATCCAGTGACTGTATCGACAAAGAAAAAACCTTGTTCCTGCTTGCCTTGTGAATTAGGAGGACTAATCTGAGAGGACTCTTTGTTCTCTCTACGACGTTGTTTCTCGTCTTCCCATATTGCTTGCAAACCTGGGTTTCGACCAATCTGGGCTGGAAAAGCAAAAAGCAAAACAAAAAGCATTAACAGAAATATTGGGCTTATTAAAAATGAATACTATTTTTTGCCAATATGTTCTTTGCTTTTCACAAGAATTACCTCCTTCTTTGCAAGTAACAGAGAGTAAATAATTATAAGCATTCATTCTTTGAAGGCAAAAAAATTATAAAAGTTAACTCCTCTAGCACATGAAGTAAGTTTTATACAAATACCATGCCCCCAGGAATGTAATTTTCCATAATTTATTAAGTAACAAGAACATATGAGTGGCATTACCAACATTCTCCATTCTTAGTTCTGTAATATTAGATCTTTCTTTAATTGTATTTGCAATTCTGTTTATTTCTTGTTTATGTAACTTTTATTATAATATTTATATAGCTTATTATAACTCAGACTGAGGATTTACTTGAATAGGCACTGGAGAAATGTTCCACTTGGGAAGTTCCTCCTCTGTTTTCCCCACCTTCACTGTGAACGTCTCAGTATTCATGATCACCTGCTATTTTAACACTACACTCACTCTTTTTGTGACCTCATCAATTCCATGGCTTTCAGTGACACTTAAAATATACATAACACACAGCTGAACTTCTCAACTCAAACATTTTATACTGTTTGTCTATTCCTGCATCTTCAACCATCTTCTGATACAGCCTTGTATTTGTCTCATTACCATCTCAAACAACATATCTAAGACTGAACTACTCATCTTTCCTTCAAGTCTCTCTGTCTTTGATCCCAATCTGTTGGTACCACTCTCAATACTTAACATGTTTTTATATCTCCCCTTTACTCCACTGTGGAACTCAAGGTGGCATACACAGGCTCTCAAGAAGTCTCACATTTGGACACTAACTTGATACATAACTGTTTAGCTTTATCGAGGCTGCTGCATCATATGCCCTCCAACCATACCCTTGGCCCCTTTTCCCTTTTTTGTCACCCTCAATTAGGTGTTTGACTCTTGCTATTCATTTTAAGAACCTATCCATTACTCTCTATTATTTTAACTAAAATTCTCATTCATGTTCTGGTCATCTCCTGCCTTGAATATTGTAACTTTTTCTCTGGCCTCCCCTTTTCACACCTCAACCTAAAGTTCTACCTTGAAAAAATTAATTTCTCCCACTGCTCATTCTGTACAGCACTACTCATTGTATCCCTTCATTAATTTTCATTCCTCTTCATTCATTCATATCCAGCAAGAATTCTGCGTTCTCACCTCTAAGAATTTCCACAGCCTCATCCAATTCTCCCTCTTCCTTTCTGGCCACTCTCCCTCATTCTGTCTCTGCCCCCAGTTTTAATTCCTCCAATTTTACTACCCTCAGCTTGACAATTTTTCCCACTACTTAAACTTAACCTGTTCTCATTGCCTAAAGTACGGAATTCCTTGACTAAACACATATATGATAAGGTTCTCTCCTTTCCTTCATATCCCTATTTAACACCCAAACTTGGCATTTGGCTTATCCTTTCAATCCTAACTGCAACTAAGCCTTAAGAACATCAACTGTATTTGGCCACA
The DNA here is from genome assembly GCF_001447785.1 of Gekko japonicus. Lineage (NCBI taxonomy): Eukaryota > Metazoa > Chordata > Lepidosauria > Squamata > Gekkonidae > Gekko > Gekko japonicus. The sequence continues at coordinate 299,643 of NW_015172061.1, read as the reverse complement.
TTCACCACCCTCCGTTTTTCCCACTGCCTAAGTCATCATTTACATTAATTGTGCTGTATAAACAATGAAATATGAACCTGTCATCATCCTGAAGGATTAAAACAAAAATATTATTTACCTTCAATATCCAATCTATTTAAAATATCTGCAGCCACCGCATCCACCTCCAACTCGCAGGTACTTTGTGGTTCAATGTCCTCTAGTACTAAAGAGCTGCCATTAAATTAGAATTGGAGGATTAGTATAGTATTTCTTATGAAATTTCTCTTTCCTTAAAATCATTACAAAAAACCTGCATGTAATATGTAATTTATTACTGATAATCATGGGTTTTAAAATCAGAACATTTTAAATCAACAGTCCAATAATTTCACGTTCAAAGCATTTTGAGGCCAGTAAGAATGATAAAAGTCTTGCCATTCATATGAAAGATGTAGACTACTGGCTGGTGTATCAGTTATACACTCAAATTCTGCAATGTACACATCATCACTATTTCCACACCAATAACACTGGCAGAGGCCTCTAACCATATGCAGCAGCACAAAAAGATAGGACGTAAAAGCTACATTCAGATACCATGAATGAACTGTAATAAGAATGAGGATAGTTTATTCTCCCTCCATCCCTTGTGCACCAGAGCTTGAATTCTTTTAAAACTAACCACAATTTCTTTTACATTGGATTAAAACAACAACAACACACAGCTTGTTTCTTACTTAGAAATCAAGGTTCTACACCAGCATTAAAGCCTGGCTTGGAATCCTGGTTTATAAGCAATTTTTTTTTGCAATTTGGATGTTACAACAAACTACAGTTAAAGACTTCCAGATTTAGGAAATCATCAGTCTTGGCTCTGTATGTAAGTGAAAAATGGAGAAGAATCTAAGAGTCATTATAAATCAGGCATAATCTCATCAAATACTAGTCTGTGATATCTGAATACAGTCATCAAGATCTGTGGGTGAGAGGGTGGCTTCCGGTCGGGTCAAGATGGCGAATTAACGCATCTCGAAATTGCTCGGGGTGGACGACGGCTCCTTTCGACAGCTTGGGCTAGCTATAGCCCAACGCAGCAGCCCCCAGTGAGGGGGGATGACCAGCAAGCAGCGGTGCCCAAGTAGAAGTAGAGATCGGCATGATTAAGCCTCGAAGGGGGCTTGTGTCACGCTTTGAACTCCTTCTACAATGCGGACTTATGCGAAGCAGCGCTACAGGAGCCGATCGAGCTGGATTACCAGCATAAATCCGTCGTCACCCGATTTCTTGAAGAAGAGGTAGAGTAACTTTTTGTAAAGAAGCAGTGCGACACTCTATTTAGACGTGAAAGATAACAAAGACTGTTTGCTTACCGGTGTTGAAATTTGATGAGATTTGGACTAAGCGGTTGAGCGTAAAAGAGCATTTTAAACCCGGTAATCCTTTTTTGGAGAAAAAAGACTTGATATTAATGGCTAAAAAAGCAAAAATCTAACTGCGTTGAACATTCCTGTGGTGAGAGAAAGATAAGGTTGCTGTTGAAAATCGAAACTGTTGCGAGTTATCGCATGAGCTGAGAAGCCGGTGCCACAAAGATTGGAGTCCGACAGGAAGTGTGTCTAAGTAAAGTGTTGCCTAGACTGGAGTTTTGCAACCGGAAGTTGATCAGTATTAACAAACGAAGGACCGGATGAG
>NW_015172061.1:297547-297666 GCF_001447785.1 Gekko japonicus | reverse complement strand
GAGAATGGCGACTAAAGAAAAGAAAGAGTGGCAGGCAGCAATTGAAGCAATGGAGAGAAGAATGACTGAGGCGATACAAGCACTAGGAAAGCAACTACAGACAGAAATGGTAAAGCAGA
>NW_015172061.1:268954-292647 GCF_001447785.1 Gekko japonicus | reverse complement strand
AAGGAAGGCCGCGACCACCACCATTGTCTTTGTGAAGACTCTCGGTGCACTTGAAAGGCCGAATGGCAAAGCTGCATATTGGTAGTGATGTTGACCAATTGCGAAGCGTAGGTACTGGCGGTGGGACGGGTGGATAGTGAGGTGGAAGTGCACGTCTTGGAGGTCGAGGGTGGCCATCCAGACATTCTTCTGGAGAAGTGGCACAATCTGCTGCAAGAACACCATGCGGAAGCGGTGGTAGCTCACAAAGCAGTTTAGCGCCCGTAGATCTAGGATTGGTCAAACGTTTCCATCCCGCTTTGGAACAGTGAAATAGTGGGAATAGAATCCCCTGCCCTGTAGATGCAGTGGCAGCGGCTCGACGGCTCCCTTGTGCAGAAGGATGGACACTTCTTCCAGAAGGGCTGGAGAAGGGGATGTGGAGACAAAGACAGGAGTAATGGGGTTCTGAATAAATTCTATGCGGTAACCCTGGGTCAAGATGGACAGCACCCATTCGTCTGTGGTGATGAGGTGCCAAGTCTGGAGGAAGGAGGTTAGATGGGTTGGATGTGACTGGAAGACATGGAAGTCAAAAACCCTGCTTGGCGGACTTTGCCTGCTTACTATGGGAGGATTGTTGCCTCGATCCAAATCTAGGTTTCTGAAATGTGGGCTTCTGGCCTCCAGAGGATGTACGTGGCCTCCATTGCCGGTCAGGAGACTGACGGTTTGGGGTACATTTTTTGCCAGGGTCTAGACCAGGGACGAGGCCGGTATTGCTGCCTCGTGGATGAGGAAACGCCCAGAGCACAAGAAGCCTTTATGCTTTTATCCATATCTTGTAATATGGTGTCTGTGGTACTATTAAACAGACCAAGGCCATAGAAGGAGAGGTCCTCTACGTATCACCTAGTATCTGGCTGTAGATTGGTGTTACGTAGCCAGTAATGTCTTCGGAGAGCTATGGCTGAAGGATTGTCCTTGAGCGGGTGTCTAGGGGATGTTTAGAGGTATTAATTTGTTGTTTTGCCAGTACCATGCCCTCCTTCTGGATGATGTGGGCTGTCTGATGCTTATCTTCTGGAAGGTTTTCCAAGAGCTCGGAGAGCCTCTCCCACAAAGTGTATTGGTAATTACTCATACACGCCAAGTAGTTGGCGGTCTTAACCCCTAGTGCTCCTGTGGAGTAGAAACGTCGTCCGAATGCATCTAGCTTTCTGCTCTACCTGTCTGAAGGGGCAGAATGGGTTCTCTTTGACTTGGATGAGGAAGTAACTACCATGGAGTTTGGTTGAGGATGGGCAAATAAGAATTCCGCTCCTGTTTCTGGGACTCTATACATATGGTCCAAGCGACGTGTGGACACTGGAGGCAATGACAGTTTATCCCATGGAGCTTTAGCTGCCTGTAACAGGACCGTGGACATGGGTAGTGCTATAGCCGTCGATGTATCTAGTTGTACCACATCGAAAACGGCATCTGTAACCTGTGGTTGTGGTTGTACAACTGAAAGGCCAAGGGAGTGGGCCATTCTTTTCACGAGGTCTCCGTAGGAAGTTAAATTGTCAGATGGAGATATAGGTTGGTCATCGGCAACTGCCTAGTTCGGAGAAGGCTGGTCAGGGGAGCTGTGTACATCTGAAGCCCCCATATCAGAATCCTCATCCACAGAGTCAGAGGAATCAGGCTCTGGTAATTGTACCGGAGTGGTTTGATCTGACTGGTTGGATCTGTTGACGGTAGGATAGGGGGACTGGGAGGACGATATTGATCGGGTCGATGTCGAGGAGGGTCATCAGATGGATGATCCAGAGGACGGGACAGAGATGCTGAGGGCCTCGATCTATAGGGTGACCGTGATCTGTGAGCAGAGTAACGATCCCAATCAGAGTAACCTGCTGGTGTCAACGAAGGCATGGATGCAGGTGGGTAAGCCCCATAGAAGTAACATAGTTGGCGGTGATCCCAGGAGAGAGCAGGCGGTGGTGGGGGCAGGAAGACTCGTGGGGATCTACTCCTAGAGTGGGAGCGTCTGGGAGACAGTGTAGCATCTCGTCTCCGTGAGCAGCCCCTATTAGCCCCATCATCGATATCGAAAGGCCGATCCTTGGCAAACAGATGGGGAGGATGACGTTGAGTGCTTTTAGGGATCTGTCGATGTCGATCTGGGTCGATATCGGCATGGAACTCTGAGACCGTCGATGTCGATGACTGAGCAGAGGGAGAGCGATCCGTGCCCAGGGGACGACTGAGGATCTCGACATTATCGATGTCGGAGAAAGGATGCATATCGACCAGCGTGTCGTGGTCTAGCTGGTGTATTGGAGAGTCCATCAGCTGGATGGTCAGTAACGGTGGAGCGACTGGAGCCTCCGATGCCGATACTATCGTTGGAGCGGGGGGCACGTTAGGGGCATTACCTGGTGCAGGACCCGTGACTTTTCCAGACTTTGCTGCCTTTAGGGCCTTAGAGGAACCCTTTTTGGCAGACTTGCGCTCTTTACCCGATTTCTCCTTCTTTTTCACAGGAATGGACGCTGAAGACTGCGCCATCGGTGCCGGATGCTTCGATGTTGACTGGACAATGTCAGACGAGGACTTCGATACCAGAGCCGTCGATGTCGATGGTCTTACCGGTACTTCTGGATCCATGACGGAAGCGGGATTTAGTGCCAATTTCAGTAACGCCACCTGGAGACGCACCATTCGGTTCTTCCTGGTTTGATTTGAAAACTTGGCATAGTATCAACAGGACTCTGGACAAAAAATGGAAAGGGTGTGGCCGTCAGGTGGAGCGAGCTTACTGCCACACCTCTTACAACGTTTGAAAAAGCCCCACTTCTTCTCCATAAAATAAACGAGATGGAGAAGAAGGGGGGGGCAATGGCCCAACTGAGGTAAAACGAAAAACTTTCCCCTCAAACTAAACAAAGTCTTTTTTTTGGGGGGGGGACAACAAATAAACAAAGGTAAAAGTGGAAATAAGAGAAAAACTGAAGAGAAATCTGAAGAGCCTCTGAGGAAAAATAGCTACCAATCAGACCGAGGAAAGGAAGGTGCTTCCAGCGCGGTGGAAAGAAAGGAACTGGCGGGATGTCCGCGTCCACCCCTCTGGGCATGTGTGGTGGGGTTCCTGCGCATGCCTGAGGTTTGGGTGCGAAATCCGTTAAGAGCTTGCTATAATACCGATTGATCCAGCGCAGGCGCACTGTATCCCATGGGTGTGAAGCACGGAGACCACGTCAAAGATCTTAAAAAAAACCCTGCCAATCGCATGCCTGGTGGTTGCCGCCCAGCAAAAGTCTGGACACTGAACCATGGAATCAGCATGCGGTGAGGCGGGTAAAAGGGAAGCTGTCTGGTCAAACCACAGTGGAACAAAAATATGTAGATCAAATTACGAGCTACAGCAACAGTGGGATAAGCTGCCCATCTGACCGTGGCCCAAGACAAACAAATTAGTCCAGAAGAGTCATATCAGAAGTAAGCCTGCCTCCAGGTGATCAGCATAAAAGGGACTTGGAAAAGTAATTTAAATGTCATTTCTGGAATATGGGGTCTCTATAATACAAGGTATCTTTGGTATATAGTGTGTTTGTTACCATTGTGGCTATTACTGACCACAGATGCTTGCCATGTTGGTTGTATTCCAATATGACTGAAAATATCTTCATTATACTACTACTACTACTACTACTACTAATGATAATAGGACTGGATCCAAAGTATTGTGATCAGAACTGCAACTTCCTACCTCCCACTATACTGGCCCACCCTGCACACACACACCCCAAAAATGCTGTCCCTGGGGAAGGTCAAGGGATCTCCAAGAACATCACTTGATGTGAAACAGGAATCCGCAGTGAGAGGAAGAAATTGGCAAAAGTCTGTCATCATCAGTTGCCAATTCTCTCCCCATGGCTTCTTGCTTAGTGAGATGACTGCATGAAGAATTCTGTGGCTCACATAATTTTCTGTCTCTGTTTGACCTTGACTCATAGCCAGCTCAGAAAGGCAAGAGGACGGGGAACAGAAATAAGTTCTCCCTCATACTCATACCCTTATCAGGCTGGATTTACACATGCAGCAGAATAAGACGGTAGAATGGACTGCCATTTCAGACAGCCGATGTTTGTGGATGCTGCCATACAAAACTCCCTACAAGTAGAAAACTAGCAGAGCAGATAGGCTGGCTAAAACCTCTCCCACCTTGATGCTAATTTTTCTAGCCAGGAAACTTTTTAGAGGAACTATTTAAAATTGAATCCCCAGCTCCAATCTGATATAATAATAGCCACTCTCTGCCACCTCAGGACAAACACCTCATACTTCTGTATCTGTAGATCAGGCCCTTGCCTTTCCCAGTTATTGAATGCTAGACAACAAGTAGGGAATTGGGGAAAGAAGGAGAAATGGACAAAAATCACCCTCCCTCCACATGTTTTCTACACCTAGGCCTATATTTTTGTATAATAGTTAAATGCATCAGTTTCACATAATCTTCAGCGTAGGTACATTTGTGAAGACAGCTTACAATTTCAATAACCCAAACCTACAAATTACTGAGGTGGTACAAATACAGTCTTCTAAAAGTTACTAAACTATATTAAAATACACTAATTGTCATGTTCGTCCATGACCTCAGACTGGGAGCTGGCACTCAGACTGGGAGCTGGGGTGGTACAAATGCAGTCTTCTAAAAGTTACTAAACTAAACTAATAGTTACTAAACTATATTAAAATATACTAATTGTCATGTTTATCCATGACCTCAGACTGGGAGCTGGCTCTTTAAGAGCAGGATTGTCTCCCCAGCGATCCCTCCTTCACCAGTGATGCTGTGCTCCCCTTTACTTAGCCATGTCTCCCTAGCACTCCCCCTCATCCACAGAGTCAGAGGAATGGGGCTCTGGTAATTTTACCGGAGTGGTTTTGATCTGACTGGTTGGATCTGTAGACAGTGGCATAGGGGGACTGGGAGGACGATATTGATCCGGTCGATGTTGAGGAGGGTCATCAGATGCATGATCCAGAGGCCGGGAAAGAGACGCTGAGGGTGTCGGCCTCGATCTACGGGGTGACCGTGATATGTGAGCAGAGTAACGATCCTAATCCAAGTAACCTGCTGGAGTCAACCACATGATAGATGCGGGTGGATAAGCTCCATAGAGATAACGTAGTTGACAGTGATCTTAGGAGAGGGCAGGAGGTGGTGGGGGTAGGAAGACTTGTGGGGATCTACTCCTAGAGTGGGAACGTCTTGGAGACAGCATAGTATCTTGTCTCCGTGAGTGGCACCTATCAGCCAGATCATTGATATCGAAAGGCTGATCTTCGGCAAACAGATGGGGAGGATGACGTTGAGTGTTGGAAGGGATCTGTTGATGCTGACCTGCATCGATATTGGTGTGGAACTCCAAGACTGTCGATGTCGATGACTGAGCAGAGGGAGAACGATCCGTGCCCAGGGGACGACTGAGGATCTCGACATTATCGATGTCGGAGAAAGGACGCATGTCGATCAGCGTGTTGTGGTCTAGCTGGTGTATTGGAGAGTCCATCAGCTGGATGGTCGGTATCAGTGGAGTGACTGGAGCTTCCAATGCCGATACTGTCGTCGGAACGGGGGGCACCTTAGGGGCAACTTTTCCCGCCTTCGACACCTTTAGGGCCTTAGAGGAACCCTTTTTGGCGGACTTGTGCTCTTTACCCGATTTCTCCTTTTTCTTTTTCACGGGAGTGGACGCGGAAGACTGCACCGTCGGTACCGGACGTTTTGATATTGACTGGACAATGTCGGATGAGATTTCAAAACCAGAGCCATCGATGGTCTCACTGGTACTTCTGGATCCATGGCGGAAGCGGGATTTAGCGCTGATTCTAGTAACGCCACCCGGAGACGTGCCGCTTGGTTCTTCCTAGTTTGATTGGAGAACTTGGCACAATGTCTTCAGGACTCCGGTCAGTGCATCTCACCAAGACAAAAAATACAAAGGGTGTGGCCGTCCGGCAGAGCGAGCTTACTGCCGCACACTTTAAAATGTTTGAAAACCCTCCACCTTTTCTCCATAAAATAAAATGGACGGAGAAGAAAAAGGTTGGGGGGGCGCGAAGGCCAAACTGAGGTAAGACGAAAAAATGAAGAAGAGAAGGAAAGGTGAAAACTAAGAGGAGAAACTGAAGAGAAATCCAAAGAGCCTCTGAGGAAAATAGCTACCAATCTGACCGATGAAGGAAAGGTGCTGCCAGCGCGGCGGAAAGAAAGGAACTGGTGAGATGTCCACGCCCACCCCTCTGGGCATGCGTGGTGGGGGTTCCTGCGCATGCCTGAGGTCTGGGCGCGAAAATCCGTTAGACCTTGCTACAATGCCGATTGATCTAGCGCAGGCGCACTGTATCCCATGGGTGTGAAGCACAGAGACCACGTCGAAGATCAGTTGAATACAATCTGCATTTGGCCCTCATAATTTCTGCTGGCTCCAATTTAGAATTATCGTTCTCTGGTAGAGGAAAAGGCATCTTTAATAATCTATGTGTAGTTTTATATAACAGGCTTTTTCACTTTAGTAAGGAAGCCTCATTGTTAAGTTTGGGAACATTTGAAACAAATAGTAACTAATTTATGAATATTGGGGAAAGTGCCTGATTTTTGTACACACAATATAAAATATCAGCCCACTGAGTGAAATCACTCAAGCTTCTATAACAATTTAAATAGAAATGAAATACTATCCGTTCTAATGGAGATATGTCTGAGCTGAGAATATTTTAATGACCCAATATTTGGAACACACTTTTCAAAATAGATTTGTTTTGCTTTGTCTTCACTGGGCTAAATCCACAGAAAGTAATCAGTAATGATTAAGACTACTTTCTGAGTAGACTTACTTCTATGAGCAAGTGTGTATTGCTGATTTCCCCCAAGAACTAGATTTGGAGAACAAATTTCTAAGTATCTTATACAAGCAATTTTCCATAGTACACTGCAGTATTAATTTAATGCTAATGCTTCTCTCTACTTTTCACATTATATATGGTTGTGCTGCTCTTGAAGAAACCAACTTTAGATCCATGGATCTGTCCAATTACTGCCCAGTCTCGAATTGTTCGTTTCTGGGTAAAGTAATTGAGAGAGCGGCGGCAGAACAGCTCCAGAAATTCCTGGATGACACACTGGCATTGGATCCATTCCAATCTGGCTTCTGTCCTGGCCACGGGACGAAGACAGTGCTAGTTGACCTGAAGGCAGGTCGGCACTGCTAGTATTGCTTGATCTTACAGCAGTGCTCAACAAGGTTGATTACAAACTTCTGACAAACTGCCTTGTCAAAGTTGGAATCCATGAGGTAGACTTACAGTGGCTTACCTCATTTCTCCATGGTCCTATGGGACCGCCTTTCCCCGCATGTTCCCCCAAGGGCACTACGGTTGGGAAGTCAAAATCTCCTGGTAATTCCAGGCCCCAGGAATATCAAATTTGCTGTTACCAGGGCCAGGGTGTTTTTGGTGGCGGCTCCTACCTGGTGGAATGAGCTCCCGGAGGAGGTCCAGGCCCTGAGAAACCTTGTGCAGTTCCGCAAGATGGAGCTCTTCCACCAGTCTTTTGAGTAGGAGCCGCCACCACCACTATTCCATCATCGTTACCCCCCATCATTGCACCTCGACCATCAATTGTGCGGGTATTAAATGGGGTGTGAGACGTCCCGAATGAGGATGGGATGGTTGTGCTGGTAGGAGGTATGTCGTTGGCCTGGAATTAATAACTTTTCCCAGAACCCCATCTTGCAACTAATGATTCTGTGACATCTAGAGCACCAACACTTTAGTGTTTTGCATTGTATTGTTTTATTCTGCTTTTATCTGTTTTAACTTTGGCACTTGTGCCTCTTTGTTAGCCGCCCTGAGCCTTCGGGGAGGGCAGGATATAAATCCAAGAATAAGAATAAATAAATAAATAAATGGTCGGGGACAGAGGGTGGCACGGGGAGAGAGATTGTGTACCAGGCACGGCTAGTATGTGGGGTCCCCCCCAAGGGGCAATCCTCTCCAATGTTATTTAACATCTATATGTGCCCCCTCACCCAATGGGCATGGAGTTTCAAGCTGGGTTGTCACTAGTATGCTGATGACACCCAATTGGCCAACTGGATACCACTCCTGCAAATCTGGCTGAGGGTTTGGAAGCCATAGTGGGATGGTTAAAGCAGAGTCGGCTGAGGCTGAATCGCAGTGAGACAGAAGTTTTGGGAGGGACACAGAATTGGGATGTCAACTCCCAGTCCTTGACGGTGTGCCCTTAACTCCAGCACCAATAGTCAAGAGCCTGGGTGTGACACTGGCTGCCTTGCCTCCCCTGCCAATGGAGGCTAAGGTTGCAAAGGTTGCTGGACTGGCATTTTTCTAGCTTCGGCAGGTCAGGCAACTGCTCCCTACATGTCTCACTCCAACATAGCCATGGTAATCCATGCAATGGTCACCTCCGCAACAGACTACTGTAAATCACTTTACGTGGGTCTACCCTTGAGACTGTCAGATCCCAAGTCAGGAGAACAAACCCACGTTCCAAAGAAGTAAGATTTATTTCCAAAGCATGGTTAGTCATGAACATACAGAGATTGTTCAGAATGACGACAATACACAGGGGCAAAGTAATATAGGAACTTCAAACTTGGTTAACCCAATGGGTACATTTCCCTCGTAAGGGAGCTGATTAGAAAAGGCGCGAAGCAGCCTGAGAATCACAACAGCCAATTTCATAAACACAAGTTGAGTTCACACGGGAAATCTAATTAAGCCCAGGCAACAAGACATAACACTCCGTCATCCACCTGCAGGAGAAACTTGGCAGTTACAGAAGCATACCAGAAGAGAATAACAAGAGGAGGGAAGGGAGGACGGGCAGGAATAAGGACGGGACGTGTCCCAGAGAAATGGCAGCTAGCTGACAGAGACTGACCCAGAAGCTCCAACTGATCCAGAATGCGGTTGCGTGTGCCCTTATCAGGACCCCTTGCATAACACACATTCAACTTGTGCTGCACGAGCTGTGCTGGCTTCTGGTAGAGCACCGGATCAGGTTCAAGGTTTTGGTACTGGCCCTTAACAGTCTGGGACCCACGTACTTTCAGGACCACCTCTCCTAGTATACCCCTAGAAGAGCTTTACACTCAGGAGATATGAACCTCCTGGTAGTCCCCAGCCTGAGAGAGATCCGGCTGTCCACAACCAGGGCCAGGGCTTTTTCTGCCCTGGCCCCTACCTGGTGGAACTCTTCGCCATATAACATCTGTGCCCCGTGGGATTTGTTACCTTTCTGCAGGGCATGTAAGTCATGGCTATAACAAAGTCTGGCAGTCCCCCCCCCCCCTTTCCATCTCTTCCATCTCCTTCAGCCTCCCTCCTCTATGAGGCTGCAGCACCTTCTGGTTACTTTTCCTTGTTTTTATTTTGCTAGAATATTACTGTAAATGCAGAATGTTGTTCCTCAGAATCTCTCATGACAAAAAGAGCAACTCTAGGCAGATCCACTCAGAATCCTACTCAGGTATATTCAGTGGGGCTTATTCCCAGGAAAGTGTTCATAGTACTGCACTAGAAGAGATCATGAGTAGGCCCACAAAACTCTGTGTTCCTCCATCAAATCCTTTTCTCCTTCAACAAACAATAATAAAAAGTGCTCAACACTGGTTTACACAGTAGGGCAAATTTGCTCCAGTAAAGGGAGAATGCATGTAATCCTGTTTCTGTTCATAATCTTGTTAACTGTAGTTGGGCACAGTAAACTGTCCCATTGTAAGAAAAAAAAGGTCACCCTTAGTATTTATTACCTTTTGTACCTTTGTATTACAGCACTGGCACAGAGCTGACAGGGAAACAGAAATGGATCATGGTAACATCTGGAGTGCCAATGCTGGGTCAGGGATCCCAGTGATTGGGAGCACAGGAAGGTATGGTGGTGGGAGAAGGTACTGGAATGAAAGGAGGTGGAGATATCGCTATGCTCGGTCTCTTTCCAGCCTTCGTCCTATCTCAAGGCATGTTGATGAGGGGGCTAGGAAAGTAAACCCTTCTCTGACACTGATGCTGTGCAATGCTAGGTCCATTAACAATAAGACCATGACACTGCAGGACTATATTGCAGCACAAGAAGTGGACCTGGTGTGTGTGACTGAGACCTGGAGTAAGGGAGGGTGGGACAGTTGCCTTGAAAGAGATGCCCCACCAGTTTCTTGGTCCTCCATCAGTCCTGGACTAAGGGTTGAGGGGTGGTGATACTAATCCAAGAGGTGTTCTCCTTCAGGGTACTCCCCATCCCAAAGATCTCCGGTATTGACTGTGCTGGTCAGGTCTGGGATGCTGAGGAGTCTTTGTCTGTCTGGCTGGTGTACCAACTGCCTCGCACCCCAGCAGACAGCCTATCGAGCCAGCTGGAAGCAGTAGTGGGCTGGCCCTTGGAGTTCCCAAGACTGATAGTTCTGGGAGACTTCGACATCCATACCGATGCTGCTGCCTCCTCACAGGCAGTGGACCTGGTGTCCTCCATGACAGCACTGGGACTCTTCCAGATTGTATCAGGTCCCATACACCAAGCAGGCCACACACTGGATTTGATCTTTGGCATGGGGATATAGATCTGATTGCTATTGATGGAGTGCCATGGTCAGATAATTTCACCCTGAAGGCCGGGTTGGGTGCACCAACCCTGTGTCTAGGTGGCAAGCGGATTTATGCTCACCCATGGAGACTAATGGACCCAATTAGGTTCCAAAATGCTCTGCAGGATCCAATGCCCCCCAGCAATTCATTAGATGCGCTGATAGAGGACTGGAATACCCATCTTTCTGAAGCCATCAATGAAATCGCTCCCTGATGTCTTCACTTCTGCCCCGAATTAGCCCCCTCGTACACCATGGAGCTTAGGGTGATGAAGTGGAAGCTTAGACGATTAGAGTGAGTTTGGTATCGGTCTCATGATGAAGCTACAACAACATCTAATAGGACATTTATGAAATCCTTGAGATGGCAGTGAAGGCCAAAAGGAATTCTATACAGCCTCCATGGCATCCGCTAGCTCTTGGCCGGCACAATTATTCGGGGTAATTAGAACTCTTAACTTCTCTTACAGAGAGAACCCAAAATGTTAGAAATTCAGCCATTAGCTGTGAAGCTTTTGCAAGCTTTTTTGCGGATAAAGTCTTGTCACTCCAACATTACCTGCCTGCCAACATTGATACAGTACATGAGCTGGAGGCCATTTGACTGTTATTGGATTCAGTGCTTGAGAACTTCAGCTGACTCTCCCAGGCTGATGCTGACATGATTCTGGGTGCTGTTAAGCCAGCCACCTGCCTCTTAGACCCATGTCCATCATGGCTGGTGAAAGCCAGTGGTGAGGGAATACGAGGGCCGCTGATAGACATTATCAATCTGTCCCCCAGTTCAGGGGTCTATCCAGGAGGATTAAAAGAAAAAAAAATACCACTCTTAAAGAAACCATCTTTGGATCTTTTTGATCCTCCCAATTACCGCCCAGTTTCGAACCTTTCGTTCCTGGGAAAGGTACCTGAGAGCTGTGACAGAGCAGCTCCAAAGTTCCGTGGAGGACACATCAGTTCTGGACCCATTCCAGTCCAGCTTCTGCCCCAGCTATGGGACAGTAACAGTGCCTGTCATCCTCACAGATGATCTACAGCTCAACTGAGTCAAGTCAGTGCTGCTGCTACTGCTTGATCTGACTGCAGCATTCAACACGGTTGACCATGACCTGACCATGGCCTTGCCAATGTAGGAGTCCATGGCCTTGAAGTGGCTTAACTCATTCCTCCAAGGTCAGGGACAGAGGGTAGTGCTATGCCAGAGGATGTCACCTAGATAACCCCTGGTGTGTGGAGGTCCCTCAGGGAGCAATCCTCTCTGCAATCTATATGCGCCCCCTTGCCCAGCAGGTACAGAGTTTCAGGCTCTGTTGCCATCAATATGCTAATGACACCCAGCTATATCTGCTGATGGATGCATGGACGAATACCTCCCCAGTTAATTTGGATGAGGGGCTGGAGGCCGTGATGGAATGGCTGAAACAGAGCCAACTGAGACCGAATCCATCTAAGATGGAGGTTCTGTGGGTGGATGGGGGGATTCAGGATTGGGGTGCCAAATCCTGGCTCTTGACGGCATGCCCTTAACACCAGTGTTGACTGTCAAGAACCTAGATGTGCTTCTGGATGCCTCCTTATTGATGCAGGCCCATATCACAAATGTTGGTAGACTGGCATTTATATAAAGAAATTAGTTCAGGCAACTGGCCCCCTTCTTGTCTCGCCCTGAGCTAGCCACAGTAATCACACAACTGCCACCTTCAGGCAAGACTACTGTAACCTGCTCTACCCTTGAGACTGACTCAGAAACGACAGCTGGTCCAGAATGCAGCAGTGTGGGTCCTTACTGGAACCCCATGGTCAGTGCACATCCAATCAGTGCTCCACCAGCTGCATGGCTCCAGGTTGAATACTGAATCAGGTACAAGGTTCTGGTACTAACCTTCAAGACCCTAAACGGTCTGGGACCAACATACCTATGGGACTGCCTCTTGTGGTATACCTCCCGAAGAGCATTGCACTCTGGAGAGAAGAACATACTGGTGATCCCTGGCCTAAAAAATATCTGGCTGTCCTCAACCAGAGCCAGGACTTTTTCGGGCCTGGCTCCAACCTAATGGGACTCTGTCAAATGCCATTCGTGCCCTGTGGGACCTAATGCAGATCCACAGGGCTTGTAAGGTAGAGATGTTCCACCAGGCCTATGGTTGAGGACAGCAATTGCCTGCATCTTGCTTGGCACTTCCCCTTTCTCACATGGGGTTAAGGATATAATTCCAGTTTATTTTCATCTGAAATTGTTTTTGTTGCCATTGTTTTATTGTTTTAATTAACAACTTGATTTGTGAATATGTTTACAGAAATTGTTCACCACCTTGAGCCTGCTATGCAGGGGAGGGCGTCCTATAAGCTGAATTTATAAATAAATAAATAAACAGGGTTTCAAAAATGAAGCAGATCTTTCAATATTATTCCCACTGTTTAAGATGTGTCTCCTTGATTAACCAACCAATAAAAAGCTTTTGATTGAAGTAAACTGATGAAACCAGCAAGCATATTTAAAAATGATATTCATATTTGTATCATTTAATTTAATACAAATCTGTGTTTTCAACTCTGATGTTTTAAAAAAAGTCTTCAGGTATGCCAACCTTGGTATTTGATTATCTTCCCATCGAAGGACAGCACTGGTAGTCGAATGTCCTGATAAATGATCTCTAACACATTCAATTTCATCCAATGAATCACCTACAAAGAGAAAACATAAGCACTTTCCTGTACTTATAATTGGATTTTATTAATTTATAATACTTTTTTTTGTAGTTTTGTAATAGCATTCACATATCATTCCTTGAACTACACATTCAGTATATAATAGCTTCAGGTGCATGACAAAAAGGTATATAGATATTTTATATAAAGAAATTAATTCCAGTTGCAGAGTAAGAATGAAGGTAGAATTATGTCATGAAAGTAAATACTGTCTAGCCTAGAGAAGAAAATATACTGTGGCTCCGGTCACACGAGCTGGAAAATGTGGGGGGGGGGAGCGTGGCTGTTTGCCCCGGGGCAAAATAACGCGCGGTTGCACGATCAGACCTCCCATGGAGGTCCCGTAGTTAGGGGGAGGCGCTGATCACAGCACAATCCTGCGGCGCCACGGGGCAAAGAAGCGGGGCCCCCGCGCCGAGGGAAGGCGAGGAGGGGGCTGCCAGAGAAAGCTGGCAAAGTGGCACTGGGGAGAGGAGGGGCCAGTGACCGACTGGGTGGTGCGGCGTCGCGTCGGACACGGCTTTGTCCCCACCAGTGAGGCAGGCAGGGGGCAGGCAGTAGTTGTGTAAGGGCAGCAGTCCGGGGAGCCGGCTGGTAGGGCGCACGAAGAGGGCAAAGCAGCATGGCTCAGCCCCCTCGACCTGACCGCGCCTCCTTCTCCGCTGCCTCCTCCAGCGCCTGTCTTCGAGGCCACGGTGAGTGCCGCCCTCCTGGCTCTTCGGCTCCCTGGGCGCTGGGGCTCCGATCCCACAGCCTCCGCGCACACACCCGTCTCTATAGGAGCCCTCGCGTCGCCCGTATGTCTAGTCGACTCTTCCCGGCTTTGCCCCCCCTTCCCCAAGCAGACTTCCTACTCTGCCGCCGCACCCCCCCCCTCTTCTGGGCTTCGCCTCATCCGCTTTATCTTCTGCCTTGCCCCCTTTCCCCCTATCTGTTTCTCTCTCGCCTCAAGCCGTGCGCTCTGTGTTGCGTTTCTTCTGGCTGCTCTCCTTTTTTCTGCACGACTCAAGTCTTAGCGAACTGCTAAGTTGTGTGGTTTTTTTAAACTAAAGTGTGCCCATGCTCCGTTGGGTGCTTGTGCGCATTGTGGAGACTTGGAAAAAAACAAACCGTTTTGCTAGGGGACATGGGCGGGCGCCGGAACTACCACCGGGAACGCGATTAGATGCCCGCCCTTGTCCCGCGGTTTCCGGAAACTAGTACCTCGGAGGTACTAGTTTTTTAAACTGCATTATTAGCAGGAAGCCTCAGGTGAGCCACGGGAGTTCTACGCTTCCCAAATGTGGTGGTGTGATCGCGCCCGGAAAATCCACCTATCTTCCGTCCCTCTAGCGTGGCTAATGCTCCGTGTGACCAGGGCCTGTGTTCTTCAGAAATCTGTTCAAGCAGAAGTGCTTGAAGTCATGTGGTATACCTCCCGAAGATCTGTTTACTCTTCACGTTTAAAAACTTTTTTAAACATTAAGGGACTACAGGAAGTGGCATCAGAATAAAATAATCTGGCATCAACACACACACACACATTTGCACACAGAGAAAATACTTTTGAGGTTCAGGTTCTCAAATGTTATTGCCTTTAGTCACATACTAACACACACTTCTTCCTGGCATCTATCCTTGCTCCTTAATCTCTCAGTTATGCATATGTTGATTAGACCCTATCAGTATTTCAAGTTACATCCCCCCCCAACAGAATAGGAGGCTGCCCTTTGTTCACACTGACATTGAGGAACCCAGCAACAGGAGCAAGAGGCAATTTTCTCCTATCTGAAACCTTGTGAACTTGCCCCATAAAACTCAAAGGAAGCTTCCAACTTTATGAAGAAAAGAGAAGGCTGACAAGCAACAGTATGACTTAGTGTTTGCTTAGCACTTCCAATGTCCAAAGTGTTCTACATATAATAATCACCACAGTAATTCTTACAATAGTCCTGCAAGGTAGGCCATTAATTTCTCCATTTTACAGATGACAGATTTGAAGCTAAGAAATATGGTTTATTTAAGGCCACAGAGGATTTGTGACAGATGAGAGATGTGAACAGGTGATCTTCCAGGTAATCTTTTCTGTGGGCACAAAATGTGATTTCACCACTCTCCCCTTACATGGCAGCTTGAAATAACTTTGTCTTGACCCAAAAACGTTAATCATCGGAGGGGGCTAGACACACGGTTCTGTGGTCCCAGGCTCACAGAACTGCCTTCACAGAGATTATCAAAACTCATCAGCAGTGTCCAAAGAACAAGCAGGCAAGAGAGAATGGGAATAGAACTCCCTGCTCTCTTGTAAATGTAGAAAAATGTCCAAGTAAAATATGCTGCATTCCAGTCACCTGTCATCTCATGAGTGCCATTCTAATGCTAGAAGGATGGAAGAAGCCACTGAGTTGCATTTTTAAGCCACAAGTTCTAGTGCCTGCTTCAGCATGGCTGCACTGCCACTCCTACACTGCTTCTGGTCCACTGTGGAGAGGGGATTCACACTATTGGAACATACAAGGTACACAGCAGAGGCTGCAGTATGAATCCCTTCCACTTGGTAGAATACTGCTATGAAGAAATGCAGTTTCTCCTGGGAGGCTGGCAAGCAGAAAACACTCCACCTGGCGTTTTAACAGGGTTTTTTTTCTCTCTAGGCAGAGAATAGGCAGGAGGAGGAGAAGTCAGCCCACCTTCTTACAAATGCTGATCGATCTAGCAAGAGAGACAAAGCGAATGGTCAAGTTTCCCCCTTCTTCCCTCCCTTCTCCAAGCAGGGGACAAAGACTGGAGGAATAGAATACTAGAGAGTCTGCAGGAAACAGAACCCTGGAGACTGCCAGGAAGAGCCTCTTTGACCTGGCCTGACCTGGATCAGGGGGGTAAGGAAAGGAAGATTATAAAATTCCTTGCAACAGGAAGCTTGCTCTCTTTTCCTTGGGTGCTGAGCTCAGAACGCAGGCAGATCTCTGAGCTGGGAAAGCAGCCATTGCCCATGTGGCTGGGCTGAAGGATGCTTTAAGGTAGCGGCGAATTGGTAGAGATTTGTAACTTCCTAAACTAGAAGAGCCTGTCCTATTTTAACATCTGGTAGGGCATGTTTAGAGAGGATAGAGGATTAGCTTTTTAACCAATTTCTTTTGTTTTCCTTGTTCAAACTGGTGTTGTGTAAATATTTTCTTTTTAATAAATACTTTAAACTTTTGATGCTGGGAGTGGTTCTCTGTACCACACAGTCCTCCACCATTTCGGACATGCTTTTTAAAAAAGGGCTCCAAGGAGGTTGGCAAGCAGTTATTCCTCCAAGGGTGCCCAAGGCATTAATCTGTTTCTGCTGTGGCCAGCCGCTGGGCAGCAGGAGACACAGAAGAATGGCCTCAGATCTTAGAAAGGAAGCTGGGAGTCCTGTGCCTCCAAGCAGGTAGTTCTTTGCAAAAAGGGCAGGTGGTCACAGTGGGCTATCCTAAAGAGAAGTAAAAGCCTCTCCGGGGAGTTGGGAACACCTAGGAGGGCAAGGTGGAACAGGGCCTGCAGGCCAGAGCAGGCACTTTCTTCCACAACTGGCAAAACAGAACAGGTCAGAGTAGAGGTGTGCATTTGGCATAAACCAAGCCAAGAAAATACCCCAAAATACCTTACCAGTATTTTTCGGGTATTATTTAAACCAAATACGGATTCAGAGAATCTGACCAGCTACTGATATAGCTGAGCCCAAATAAAAGCTGATTTTTTTCAGCTTTTATTTGAGTATATTCAGCAGTACTGAAGAGGAGCTGGCTCCTGCCACCCCAACCGATCCTCTCTTGCAGTTCCAAGTGGCAAAAAAGGATAGCTGGGGCGGCAGGAGCTAAGAGCTCCGCACTGCCTTGGCGGAGGCTGGCCTGACTCCGCTTGCAGCTCAGTTTAAACCAAGCTGCAAGAGGAGCCAGCCCCAGCTGAGACAGCACGGAGCTCAGATCCCACTTCCCCAGCTGATCATCTCAGGTCTGCATGCTACGGTAAGAAACCTCCCTGCCACACAGAGATCCTATAGACAGCTTCTCCTGTGGCACAGTTTAAACTGGGGCAGCTTCTCCTGCAGCACGGTTTAAACCACACTGCAGGAGAAGCCAAGCTTTTTTAAAAAATATCAGTATTTTTCTTCTCATATCTATTGGACCCCCTAAAAATTCGGGATTTCTGAAAAATCCCAGATCTGAACACCATACCAGTACCGGAATCCGGGAGTTTTTGGAAATACTGAAATTTTTCAAGACCAACACACCTGAACTGGAAAATACTGGGTGTTGTGTTTTTTTTGGCACACCCCTAAGTCAGGAGTTTTTGGCACACCCCTAAGGCAGGCATTAGGATACTGGGGCAAGTGATGCTCTGTCATCTTGGTGCTTGGGGGGGTCAACAGTGGGAGGGCTTCTAATGTCCTGGCCCCACTGGTGGACCTCCTGATGGCACTGGTATTTCTGGCCACTGTGTGATACAGAGTGTTGGACTGGATGGGCCTTTGGCCTGATCCAACATTGGCGTCTCTTATGTTCTTATGTTTTTATGATACAAGATAAGAATTAAAAAGTTGACTACAAAGCTAAAATTTGGTGGTTTTGCTGCTCCTTCTAGCCTCTAAACTGTACTTCACTGATTGGATCATGCAATGTTTCAAATAAGCAAGAGAACTGATTAGCAACACTTGAGCCTCGCACTTAGATAAGTTTAAGCTGATTTCACCCCTCTGCTGCCCATGCTGCTAGCAGTCCCCCACAAACTGCTCACTGAAGGTGGAGGGGCTGGAATCAATATTCTGCCCTCCTCTATTTTGCACAAATACAAGTTTGAAAAAGTTTCCCCCCACAATAGATCATTAAGCATACTTTTGTGCTTCACAAAATGGGCCAAAATTTATGGTGCATTTTATAAAGCAGAGGAGCAACATCTGCTGGGCAACAGGTTTATTAATGGCTGAAGAGCCAGAATGCTGTAGTGGTTAGAGTGTCAGACTAGGATCTGGGAGAACCAGGTTCAAATTCCCACTCTGCCACTGAAGCTTGCTAGGTGACCTTGGGCCAGTCACACACGTCTCAGCTTAACCTACTTCACAGGGTTGTTGTGAGGATAAAACAGAAGAGAAGAGACTGATGTAAGCCACTTTGGGTCCCCATTGTGAAGAAAGGAATGATACAAATAAATAGAACAATCCACTGGCAGGAAGATTGCTTTGTTTATGTTAGATCTAGTTTTATGTCTTTCATACCTTGGAAAAACGACACTAACAGAATTCAAGCGGTGCATACTCATTTTCAGTTTTGTGATGCAACCCCCCCAGCACTGAGTGCTTCTTTTCACCTTTGTTTTCACATCAAATGTTAATGATTAACAGTAAATACTAAATAGTATGGAATATACATCAGTTATTACAAAGGCAGAGGTAATTAGTCTCAGTTTATATGAAGTAAAGTCTATGAAAGATGTCTAAAACGTTCTTTATGAATTGGACTTTTTACACACCTTTTTTCCTTGCCTTTCTGAACTTCACAGCAGCCAGGTTTATTAAATTCATTCCATACAAGTTGTAATCTATAAACATCTGGAGGAGGTAGGGAATATGAGCTTCATGAGCTTGGTAAAATTTATTCATTATGGCTCCACCTTGCAGAAGATCGCATACTCTACAATCATAATAAAACAGCGAGAAATAAAAGTTCTCATGTTAGATGATAAAATAACACATTTGAACACGTTTATTAGCATTTGCTCAACACCTGCTTATATTTCAGTAATGATCCCATATATTAATATTTAAGACAAATTTCAACCAGTATGTAATTCAGATTATAAACAAAAGCCACAGAATTTTGGCCACTAAAGCTAAGATCACTAACATGTGATTTAAAATATCTGAATATGCAAATAAGAGATTTTCATTAGTTTAAAGGGATTCTGTCCACAGAACTAGACACTGTTGCTGCTCTGGAAAGAACAATGGCAATCTGCATGTACAGATATCCAAATGCATGAAAATAAATTCCCTAAACTGCACAATAAAAAATGCAAACTAATCACAATTTTGGGAAATCTGCAAATCAGGTCTTTAAGTGGAAACTGCTACCACTGGCTTGGCTCTACTGGAGCATTTACAGGGGCAGAAGGATTTCTGCCCATGGAGGGAGGTTTTCTCTCCTCCACTCACTACAGCTCAAAATGCCTCTGAAAATGCTACTCCTGGGGGATCTACCTGTCCCCCATTAAGAACATTTTAGGCTGCAGTGGTGGGGGGAGCCAAGAAAACTGTAATTCATGGATGGAAATCCTTTGGTCTGCTTAAATGCTCCTTGGATGTAGGCCAAGGAGATAAATTTCTCTTCCCTATACCATCTTCCTGACTGTCTTCAGCCCTTTGGAGGCAGAATAAGCAAATCCTGTTTTCTTTGACCTAATAGACCTCTGCCTCATTTGTTCACATAGTTGTTCAACCTTATTGGCTGGAGTAATTTTGTCAACAATTTCATTATACTATGTCTGATGTGACATCAAAATGGTCAAACAAAATCGTACAGATTATTACAGCTAGAAAGATTCAATAGCAGTGTTGGGAAATGAGGCTGGAAACTGTGAGGACAAAGGCACTGAGAAATAGCACCTGCTAGAAGACCAAATGCAAATGTTTGACAAAATAAGTATTTTTTCAGCAACGTGTTCAGGTTCATCAAATGTGCTATATTGGAGTGAATATCAAAATTCACAATCAGAGAACATTTGGCACAGTTCTGTCTATTAACAGTTTTACCCAAGTTATCTATGGATGTATAGGTATAATCTACAAGTTAACACTTTTCCGATGATACATCTATAGAAGTATGTTCTTACCTGCTGAGAGATATTTTTTGACTGTGTTGCTTCCCTAATAAACAAAAGTAGTTTATTTGCCCACACTATAGATATGTAACTATACTGTCCTCCCACAATATGTTGTCTATCACTTGAACAAACATAACATTTAACACTTTGTTTACATGTATTAAAAGCATTTTACCCCAATTCCCACAGTAACTCAAGACATCTTGCAGCATAGTTAAAAGTGAATATACAAAATCAAATAAAAGCAACAAAAAATCTACTACACATTAGAACACCAAGCATTCCTTCAATGACCCTGAGTGACCCTCCTTCCTGTTTTGGTAAACTATTTTATATATATGCATTTTAAAATTTTATTTTAACATTGTGACATTTCACCACCTTGGGGACACTCAACTGGGTGGGAAGGTGATATAAAATGTTTTAAATAAGTAAAAATAATAAACAAAATATAACAGCAGGGTAAGCCATTCAGAGTCCAACAACAGGTTCCTCTCTGCCCATAAACAAAAGTTTTTAAACACAAATTAGACTTGTATAGGAGTATAAACATGAGAAAGGAAAAGAACAAAAGCAAATCATGAGGGAAATAATTCCAAAGAACTTGGGTTGTCAAAGAATTTACTAAGTCTTCTAGCTTCCTTAGGGGAAGGTAGCTATAGCAGACTCTTGAATTCTCCACTTTAAAGGCAAATGGCCTCATATTGCAAGATACATTCTCTAAGTATTTATTGGCCTAAGACACTGAGGATTCAGTGGTCAGAACCCAAATCATTAACTTGGAAGTTCATCAGCATCCAGTAGTCAGTGCAGAACTGGTTGTATATATATTCTTACCTATGTTCATCAGCAAGTATGCTACAACATTCTGAACAAGCTTGCAGCTTCTGAACTACTTTTAAGAGCAGCCTCAAGTAAAGTATATTATAACTAGCAATAAAGCCCGTTGTGAAAGCAATACAACGAGATCTAGAAAGAGGCTCTGGGGGGGTGCTCGGGCTTTGGGCAAACAGTGTCATTTTGCTGTGGTGACCTCAGCAGGGTATAATGGCAGAGTCCACTGTTTTCTCCAGAGGAACTGATCTCTGCTCCCTGAAGAGCAGTTGTAATTTTGAGTGATCTGTAGCCCTCACCTGGAAATTGGCAACAATTGTTACCCAGGACGAAATGGCTGGTTTGGAGAGTGGCGTCTATGGCATTCTACCTGTCTGAGGTCCCACCCCTCCGCAAACCCCACCCTCTCCAGGCTCCACCCCTCAAATCCCCAGGAATTTGCCAGCCTGGAGTTGGCAACCCCATCTCCTTCGCAGCTAACCATCAACCTACCATTATCTGCCCCTTTGACTTCAGCTGACTTCCGCCCTCCCTTCTGCAGAGCAATTGTAATTTTGAGTGGTCTCCAGCCCTCACCTGGAGATTGGCAACAATGGTTCCCCATGAGGGACTGAGTGGTTTGGAGGGTGGAGTCTATGGCATTGTACCTGTCTGAGGTCCCACCCCTCCTCAAACCTCACCCTCTTCAGGCTCCATCCCTCAAATCTCCAGGAATTTCCCATCGGGAGTTGGCAACCCTATCAGGATTGGCCCCAATATGTTTTCTCCCAAAGGGCAAAGTAGGTGACTGGACCAAACTTAGTTGCCTACCAACAGGCACTGAGGGGAAAGTAGGGTTGCCAACTCTAAGGAGGGAAATACCTGGAGGTTTGGGGGGTGGATTCTGTAGAGGGCAGCATGGGGGGGGCGGGGGCGGAAGGACTCAGCAGGTATAATATCCCCCCCCCCAGCCTCTGCCTAGGGAAAGCAGCTGTCATTATTCTCCTCTCCCCCTATGAGGTATGTTAAGGTTGAAAGTGTGTGAATGGTCCTTAATCCCCCTGGCAGCTCTTAAAACATGTTCCTGGGACCTACACACCACCAGACATTCCAACTGCCTTGCGGGGGGGGGGGGAGTATGAGGTGGGGAATGGGGGGAAGTCCAATCAGCTTCCATATGCAAAAGACCTTGAAGGTTCCATATGCAACTGACATTCCAACTGCCTTGCGGGGAGGGGGGTGAGTTTGAGGTGTGGAATGCAGTGAAGTCCAATCAGCTTCCATATGCAAAAGACCTTGAAACGCTGGGCGGGACTGCACAAAGCAGCCAGTCAACCCAGCCAGCGTCTTCTGAGTGGCAGTTCTTCCGGCCTAACACTAAAGGCGAGCATTTTAGAATGTTCATATAGAATGTTCTTACTCAATTATATATAAGGAGAGATAGTCTTTCTGCATTTAATATCAATAGGAAAATGTTCTTTGTTAACAAAAACAGAGGTGCTTGATTACCTTTTCACCATAGCAGGATTGTAAAGGTAGATCTTCATAAACTGTCTTTCCTTTTCATGGTAACCATAAAAAGGCCTGGAAAACAAATATCCAGCAAGATGTTATATCACTGATATATGTGCTTTTGATAGACAGTCACTATGAGCTATGGGTCCATGTGTGCATAGAGTCAACCACATGTACAGGTATTTATGCATAAAGCATCTTTAGTTTACTGCTTCCTGTCTCTTCTCTTCCCCCTCCCTCTATACTCATTGCGTCACTTCCATGTTTGTACAGGCTCCAAGCAATCCTAAAAACTCATACTGCACGTACCCTCTCCATCATGCTTTCTTCAGTATACTTATCACTTGCCTTCCCCTCCCCGCCCCACAAAATTCACAATTTAGAAAACAAGGACTGTAAGACAATTCACTCTAAGGTAGAACATAAAGATTTTTTTTCTTAGATGTTGAGCTGCAGTTTAAAACCCAAGTAAGTACTGAAAATCTGGGCAATCAACATTTTTTCTATCAGAGAGAAAGGGGTTTGACTCTCAATTCAGAAGTCTGAGGTATTGCCAGATATATCCACATTACCCTAATGTTAGATCCCAAATCAGGAGAATAGATCCACGTTCAAAATGAAGCAAGATTTATTTCCAAAGCATGGTTGATCACGAACATACAGAGATTGTTAGGAATAACTACAATGCCCAGGGAAGGTGTATTAAAGGAACTTCAAACAAGGTTTAAACCAATGGGCTCATTTCCCTCTTTAGGTTACAGATTAGAAAAGGCGCGAAGCGGCCTGAGAACAGCAACGGCCAGTTCCATAAACACTCGTAGAGTTCACACGGGAAATCTAAACAAGCCAGAGCGTCAAGACACAACACCACATCACACCAGCTGGAGAACCTTGGCAGTTACAGATGCCCTACATGCAAAGGATAACAACTACAGGAGTGAGGGGGGGGGGTACCAGAAAAGGGACGAGGAGAGGTGTCCCAAGGAAATGGCAGCTCGCTGACACTCGCCCATGCTGCCCTCACCAGTGGCACTGGGTGGCTCCATGGCTCTCCTCCAACCTGGGATTTACTAACCCAACTTTCCAGCCAGATGATGATGATGATGATGATGATGATGATGATGATGATGATGATGATGATGATGATGATGATGATGATGATGATGATGATGATGATGATGATGATGATGA
>NW_015172061.1:258744-264832 GCF_001447785.1 Gekko japonicus | reverse complement strand
CATCATCTGCGGTATTGCATTGAAAACCTCAGTTACCGTTCTCATTAAGTCCTGCACGGAACGTTCAAGGTATTCCAATCGATCGTCTTGGGCCTCCCCCCTTCCCGATCTCGTATCCCGGTCTCGTCCACTCGGTCGTTCGTCCGGCCAGAAGTCATCCTCGATCCGGAAATTTTCTGCCGGGCAGCTCCGGGGTCTTTCGGGACACAATCCTGATTCAAAAAGACTTTCCCGGAGTCCACTCCCACGATGAGCAAACGTCGCTTTCGTGCCCTGAGTATCAAACATAGTCCAATCCTCCGAGGCTCTCATCTCCCGTTTTCCCCATTGCGACGGGGTAGGAGGCGGCCAGGGAAGAGTCTCGTGCCGCGGGATCGCTCCCCCCGATGGCACCATCTGTCGGCACCGAGCCCGATGTCGAGGCGGTGACCGGGATGGTTCCTCGGTCCCCCGCCAGAGTTGGAGGTTTCCCTTCTGCCCCGCTCATGACAGGCGTCAGACTCGGGGTGAGGGGGAAAATAGATTCCTAACAAAATGTTAGATCCCAAATCAGGAGAATAGATGCACGTTCAAAATGAAGCAAGATTTATTTCCAAAGCATGGTTGATCACGAACATACAGAGATTGTTAGGAATAACTACAATGCCCAGGGAAGGTGTATTAAAGGAACTTCAAACAAGGTTTAAACCAATGGGCTCATTTCCCTCTTTAGGTTACAGATTAGAAAAGGCACAAAGCGGCCTGAGAACAGCAACGGCCAGTTCCATAAACACCAAGGAAATGGCAGCTCGCTGACACCTATGGACATCAGATCCCTTGTGGCACTGAAAAGGACACTGGATGCACAGAAGGTGGTAAGAGTTGTCACTGCTTTGTGGTTGGGAAGAAGTACATTTCACGTGTAAAGTTCTCCAAAAGCCGTGTCACTATCTTACCCCCAAGCACCCAACCCCTTTTTTCATCTAACAATGTTTTAAACCTTGAACAGCATACGTTTTTCAATGTTGTTAGTATTTAAAAAAATTCACATCAAGCCAAAAAGTTGTAACAAAATAGTACTTACATTCCATATACTAGAGATACTTTGAACACATGCTGAAGAGAAGAGGATGGATTTCCTAAAGCTATATTGAGTGCTCGGTCAATGCTGAATGCCAAATGTCGAAGATAAGGTTCTGGTTGTTGCCCATAACCGTCATAGGGAACGTACAGATAAGGAAAAATACCATGTAAGTGGAGACAAGTCTTCTGACCTACAAGAGGAAAAAAATACAATATTTCAGAGTCAAAGACAAAAGCCCAGGAAGCCATCACCTCTTGTTGCTAAGAAAAATCTACAGTAGTGATTGCCAAACAATAACAACTTTTTTCTATTTTTTGGATGGAATTTAGGAAATTTCACGGGGCACTGAAAAAATGAAGTATTTTTTCTTTTCAAATGAGTGAACCGAAAAAAAAAATCATGATAACACTATCTACAGTATGTTGTCAAAGGCTTTCACGGGCAGAGTTCATTAGTTGCTGTAGATTTTCCGGGTTGTGGCCATTTGGAGCCATGGAGAAGTAGAATTGATGGCGTTTTTAGACTACCTCAACAACATCCACCCCAACATACAATTCACCATGGAAAAAGAAGTTGAGGGTAAATTCCCATTTCTAGATATCATAGTCATCCGCAAAACTAACCTTCAATTAGGTCACAAGGTCTATGGAAAACCAACTCACACGGACCATTATTTACACAAGAACTCCAGTCACCACCCTCAGCAAAAAAGAGGCATGATCAAAACATTAGTAGACCGTGCAAGACGGATATGTGAACCACACTTTCTCAATGATGAACTAAATCATCTAAATCACGCACTTCAAGCAAATGGCCACTCCAAGAATGAAATCAGAAGAGCGATTAAACCAAAGGTAAAACAAACAACTGAGGAAAAACAGCCTCCCACAGGAAAAGTGTTTTTGCCATATATTAAAGTAATCGCTGATCAGATGGGAAAACTTATGAAAAAACACAACCTACAAACAGTATTCAGACCCACCAGAAAAATACAACAGATGCTATGATCGGTAAAAGACAGAAGAGACCCCCTCACTCCTGCAGTATACCGCATACCATGCAGCTGTGGACAAGTTTACATTGGGACCACACAGCGTAGCATTCAGACAAGAATAAAAGAACATGAAAGACACTGCAGACTTGCCAACCTGAAAAATCAGCAGTGGCTGAACATAGCCTAACTCAAACAGGACACTGTATTTTGTTCCAAGACACTGAAAGGCTGGACAACACTGCCAATTACCATGTCAGATTACACAGGGAAGCCGTTGACATTCATAAACATAAACACAATTTCAACAGGAAAGAAGAGAGTTTAAAAATAAATAGGGCATGGTTTCCTGTCCTGAAAAACACAAAAGGCTCTACATCTGACAATAGCACTACAGATAAGATTAGAAACAGGAAACAATCCATATGCAAAAGAACCTCCTCAGGAATACTCCTCCATTAGCATGTTCATAGCCTGGGAAACTCCTACAAGATAATAACTCAGCCCTACCCCACCTTCTGGAGTAGATATAAATTACCTGCCTACCATTTTCTTCTCACCTCGACACAGAGAGTACTCCATCTTTCTGTGTTATACCTCTGAGGATGCCAGTTACAGTTACTGCCGAAACGTCACATCCTACAATGCCAAGACCATGGCCACACAGCCCAGAAAATCTACAGCAACTAACTATCTACAGCATTAGAAAATTTCTACAGAAACTGTAAACATACACAACACTTTCAAAATCTTTGTTTATATGTAAATAGGTTTGGCAACAAATAATATGCTATAATGTGCTTAACAATATTATTTAAAAGTTCAGTGTTTCCAATGCTATAAATTTTAATCTGATATTCAAATATCCTGGTAGTCCTACTTATTGCAAGTGTATGACAAGGTTTCTGTCTCAATAATATACTTTTTTTATTTACAACAGAATTTGTTTTCTACTCTAGACTTCCATTTTTTTCTATGTCTCGGATGGCAAAAATATTGTCTTGTTATTAACACTGTTAATACAAGGCCTGATCAGTCTAGGAATTAACTTATTTGTAATTAATATTGTCGTAGGGTAGAATTTTACAATTAACTAGTACAAAATAACTATTGGCTAGGAAGCCCAGACACAGTTTATAGATGCTTGCACATACGAACAAGACAGGACACACACTGCATGCTTCCCATTTGCTTTGCTTTAATAGGGAAGAGAAGGCACATGTGAATCAGACTATGGCATTATAGCAGTGCACCAACAGAGAAGCAAAATATGCAATTCTCCACCTGTTTTTAATGTCTGGCTGCACCTGTGGAACTGTCAAATACACGACAGGGTGCAATACATAGCTGGTGGACTGCCTTCACGTCATAAAATGTAGAGGCCTGGTGGATAAAACTAGTGAGCATTGCAAACAGGGTGAGTACCTGCCTGCCTGCCTGCTGTCATCAAAGGAAGAGATGTTACTTTAGCCCTTCCACCACCCCATAGATTCGTCTGTTGATGGCAGCTAGACTGCTTAAGCAATCCCATTTTAAATATTTGTGTATTGATGGTTTTCTGTTGTTTTTGAAATCGTAAGTTCCACCGAGCTGAAAAAATAGGTTTAAAATGCCCAAATAAAATAGTTATTACAAAGTAGGTAATGCCATATGATTAATAAAACAGCCAATCACATATATTACAGAATACCGTAACTCAGCTCCACAATCAATCAAGGGATGGGGGGAATACTATGGAAGACTGGGAATGGGATACTATTTTAACTATCTGTTTTTTGTATTTTGTGTGTGTGTATGCCTGGAAGTAATGGTTGACTTCTGGCAATCCCTAGTGGGGCTTGGACATTTCAGAGCGATGACTTACTATTGCCTGCCTCTGCGTACAGGCCCTGGTATTCCTTGGAGGTCTCCCTTCCAAGTACTTGCCAGGGTCAGCCCTGCTTAGCTTCCAAGATCTGAGATCAGGCTTGCCTGGGTTATCCAGGTCAGGACACTATTTTAACTATCTGAAAAGGTAGTATAAGAGGTTGGCAAGGGTCACCCAAACAAAAACAGAATTGGGGACACCAGAAATCCCATCTGTGGACTAAAGCAACTTAATGGGTTTGCCTTCTCTATGTAAAACAGCTGCCCTTTCTTGCACTCCTATGCAAAGCTGAAAGAAAAGAACCAGTTCTAAGCTTTTTCCTCCATTTATGTTTATATCCCTGAACCCAAGAAAATATTAAAAATGAGAAATAAACATAAGATACTGACATAATGCATGTTTAATTTCATGTCTGAATAATGATTTTTAAATGCACAAAATATGTATTCCACCCTGAATTACTTATTGTAATTTTGATTAGTAATCAAAGGGGCCCCATAGAAATTGAAACCAAGCAGCATATAAATATTTAGCAAGAAATAATGCTGTTTTTTATATATATAAATGATGTTTAGAGAGGCTATCCAAAATAGCAGAATCTAGATATTTGTTATGTGACAGTAGATTAAAAGGGTGAAGGAGGACGTAACGAAAGCTGCTGCTATATCCCACAGAAACCTTCCATTCACTGCACTAGTTACTGTCTTGTTCCTTGGATATGTCTATCAGGAAAAAACATCAATTTCCCATTTTATTAAACATTTCAGAGATTGGAAAAATGTAAAATTTTACCAACATACAATTTGCAATCAAATTAAGTTCGGAAAAATAAATACAAAACTCTATTTTTGGTACGACTTCTTTTGCTCCTTGGATTCAAAACTTTCAAATGAACTGAGTGCTATATTGGAGTGCCCAGTATTTCTCTTAATATAAGACTATAATGCATTTCCCTGAAATGGCTGCTAGTTAATATCAAGGGAACATTTTTTTCTGAGCAAACAACAATTATAGCAGGGCTCCCATAGGAAAAAATCCAAGTAAATACTAACAGTTTTGATTCTCTTGTACATTACAATCCAGAGTGTTATATGTACACAGCCAGGAGCCATGCATTCAGCTGAGAATCTCTAGAAATTCTGCTGCAGCAACTCTCAACAACCAGAGGAAAATCAAAATTCAGTTTAAATACTTCTGTAGCAAAAGAATGAAATAAGTCTTAATGATAGACTCATGATGCTTGAGACAGATCAAGATGGGTAGCCATGTTAGTCTGTCTGTAGCAATAGAAAAGAGTAAGAGTCCAGTAGAACCAGGTGGGTAGTTGTGTTGGTTCTGAAGCAGCAGAACAAAGTTTGAGTCCAGTGGCACCTTTAAGACCAACAGAGTTTTATTCAAGGTGTGAGCTTTCGTGTTCACACACACTTCAGTAGTACCTTAAAGACTAACAAAATTTGTGGTAGGGTGAAGTTTGTGGTGTGACTGAGCAAGTCACTATCTTTATACCTGCCTTAACTAAAACAGCTGTTGTGGGAAGGAGAAAAAAGTTATCCCCACGTACATTGATCTTAGTTCCCTAAAGCAAATGCAAATTATAAATATGACAAAATAATACTATCTGGTTCCTTTGGAATATGCCTTGAGTTTGGTAAAAACAGTTTTTTGTCTATTCTTTTGTAAGGTTGTATTGCATCATTTGGAGGAAAGTGGGGGAAAACACAAACAGCAAACTATACACAATGAACAAAGAAAATTTAGTATTATTTTATTATCGACTTATTTGTGTTACAAGTTTTATGTACTTGTCTATTTTTTAATTACTGGGTTAGAGCAGCTGAAATTAAAAACCCACTAGGATATAACGGAATTATTAGGAATAAAAAGTTTCCCTCGCTCTTATTATGAAGAAAAGATACTAAACTGTAATAAGGGCTGATTTCATGTTATGCAGCACTAGTATCTGTTTACCAGTGGCGGGTGCGGGACCAGCTGAGGCCAATCCCAGCTCCCTGATGTACGTACATGTATTACACATGCGGTCAAAAGCATGCATTTGCAGAAATAATAATTAGTGCTTCGGGTATACACAAAAATATTATATGTATGAATGTTAAGATTGTAGCAGATGAAACAACCTTAACTATTTGTTGCTTGTATTCTTATCATC